>NW_026691411.1:0-110493 GCF_020826845.1 Diceros bicornis minor | reverse complement strand
CCACCACAGAGAGGCCGGTTGGTTCCTGCTCACCTCTGTGCCGTCCCTTCCCGACCTGACCCCAGTGCAGGGGATAAGCTTCAGACAAGTCTTTCCATGTCCCTCTGCATGACAATAGACTTCCTCCCCTCTCCCATTCCACAGGCCCACCCACCCGGGACATCCACCTTTGTCATTAGCTCAGGAGAGGATGCAAGATGAGAATCTCTGCTATTGTGTGGGGAGACTCAGTTTCCCGAGTTTCCACCATGGACACATGTTCTTCAGCTGGGTCTGATTTTCTCCAGACAAGCTGTCTTGGGAAGGATTTGGCCAGCCCTAAGAACCTGAAGGGAAAGGGCGGAGGGGGGTTCTCTCTCTGCCCCCGACAGCCCCGAGCTGGGTCGGTCCCTCAGACCTGGCCAGGGGCAGCCCATCCCCCGGCGCCCTTCCCCGGGGCATCCAAGGGCAGGCTCGGCGCCAGCCCCACCCCGCTCGCCACTGCCCGACCATCGTCCTCCCTCGGGGGGCCTGGGCAGGACAGGGACCCGGCTGTGGGAGGCCTCCAGATCTCAGGCCTGGCACACCGTTTACCAGGCTGCTTCCTCCTCTGACGGGGGCCCAGCACACGCCCCAGGAGACTTGGCAGCCGCCCCCAGGGCTCTAGCCTCTGGAACTCGTCCCCTTGGAAGGGGCCTGGCCCAGGTGCCAGGTTCGGCTGGTCGGCCAGCCTCCTTTGGAGAAAGCAGGCAAGCCGAGCCAGGCTTGCAGTGGCCCTGGCGTGACACCTGCCACCTCAGGCAGAGGGCCTCCCGCGTGCCCTCCATGGCGGGTTTCTCCCCGGAGCCGTGGCCTGGGCACTAGGAAGGCCGGGCCTCCCCGACTCCCGGGAGGAGGGGCTAGCCCACTTGCGCCCTGGCCCCCAAACCCTCTGGTGCCATCTGCCTGTCTCGGCACTTCTGACTCCACAGAGCCTTTCCTACATCTGGGCTGCCTGCCGTGGCAAAGTGCAGGCGTGGGGTGAGGCCATGGCTTTGTCTTTCCAGGAAAAAATGAGCCCCTGGCCGAAGCAGCAGGCCCAGGCAGAGCCTTGAGCTTGAAGCCCAGTAGGTCTGTGGCCCTCAGGGCCAGAGCCATGCTTTCAAGGCAGGGAAGCGGCCTGCAAGCTGAGTGGGAGTGGGGGAGGGGAGGGAGACAGCTGAAGCCGAGTCCAGAAGGGCGGCGATGGAAGAGCTGCAGCTGGGTCAGAGCCTGGAGGGAGGGCGGGGCCTTCACTGAGGACCCCCCCCCCCCCGAGGCCAGCCCTAGGCCCCGGCGGTCGCGCATGCGCCCTTGGCCTGTGCGGTGTGTGGGGGGTTGAACCCAAGCCCGCAGGGCTCCCGGAGCGGCCAGAGAAAGAAGGGCCCATGGAGAGGTAGGCGAGGTGGGCAGGGGGCGCCACCTTACTCTCCTCAGCTCCCTGAGGGAGAGAGACAGAGACAGAGACAGAGAGAGAGATCCCTGACCTCTGAGTCTCTGCCTCCACCGCTGGCTGGTGCCAACTCACGCGCCATCCCACTTCCAGCCATCACCCCCACGCCTGCCCCGGGGCCAGCCCCACCACAGAGAGGCCGGTTGGTTCCTGCTCACCTCTGTGCCGTCCCTTCCCGACCTGACCCCAGTGCAGGGGATAAGCTTCAGACAAGTCTTTCCATGTCCCTCTGCATGACAATAGACTTCCTCCCCTCTCCCATTCCACAGGCCCACCCACCCGGGACATCCACCTTTGTCATTAGCTCAGGAGAGGATGCAAGATGAGAATCTCTGCTATTGTGTGGGGAGACTCAGTTTCCCGGGTTTCCCCCATGGACACATGTTCTTCAGCTGGGTCTGATTTTCTCCAGACAAGCTGTCTTGGGAAGGATTTGGCCAGCCCTAAGAACCTGAAGGGAAAGGGCGGAGGGGGGTTCTCTCTCTGCCCCCGACAGCCCCGAGCTGGGTCGGTCCCTCAGACCTGGCCAGGGGCAGCCCATCCCCCGGCGCCCTTCCCCGGGGCATCCAAGGGCAGGCTCGGCGCCAGCCCCACCCCGCTCGCCACTGCCCGACCATCGTCCTCCCTCGGGGGGCCTGGGCAGGACAGGGACCCGGCTGTGGGAGGCCTCCAGATCTCAGGCCTGGCACACCGTTTACCAGGCTGCTTCCTCCTCTGACGGGGGCCCAGCACACGCCCCAGGAGACTTGGCAGCCGCCCCCAGGGCTCTAGCCTCTGGAACTCGTCCCCTTGGAAGGGGCCTGGCCCAGGTGCCAGGTTCGGCTGGTCGGCCAGCCTCCTTTGGAGAAAGCAGGCAAGCCGAGCCAGGCTTGCAGTGGCCCTGGCGTGACACCTGCCACCTCAGGCAGAGGGCCTCCCGCGTGCCCTCCATGGCGGGTTTCTCCCCGGAGCCGTGGCCTGGGCACTAGGAAGGCCGGGCCTCCCCGACTCCCGGGAGGAGGGGCTAGCCCACTTGCGCCCTGGCCCCCAAACCCTCTGGTGCCATCTGCCTGTCTCGGCACTTCTGACTCCACAGAGCCTTTCCTACATCTGGGCTGCCTGCCGTGGCAAAGTGCAGGCGTGGGGTGAGGCCATGGCTTTGTCTTTCCAGGAAAAAATGAGCCCCTGGCCGAAGCAGCAGGCCCAGGCAGAGCCTTGAGCTTGAAGCCCAGTAGGTCTGTGGCCCTCAGGGCCAGAGCCATGCTTTCAAGGCAGGGAAGCGGCCTGCAAGCTGAGTGGGAGTGGGGGAGGGGAGGGAGACAGCTGAAGCCGAGTCCAGAAGGGCGGCGATGGAAGAGCTGCAGCTGGGTCAGAGCCTGGAGGGAGGGCGGGGCCTTCACTGAGGACCCCCCCCCCCCGAGGCCAGCCCTAGGCCCCGGCGGTCGCGCATGCGCCCTTGGCCTGTGCGGTGTGTGGGGGGTTGAACCCAAGCCCGCAGGGCTCCCGGAGCGGCCAGAGAAAGAAGGGCCCATGGAGAGGTAGGCGAGGTGGGCAGGGGGCGCCACCTTACTCTCCTCAGCTCCCTGAGGGAGAGAGACAGAGACAGAGACAGAGAGAGAGATCCCTGACCTCTGAGTCTCTGCCTCCACCGCTGGCTGGTGCCAACTCACGCGCCATCCCACTTCCAGCCATCACCCCCACGCCTGCCCCGGGGCCAGCCCCACCACAGAGAGGCCGGTTGGTTCCTGCTCACCTCTGTGCCGTCCCTTCCCGACCTGACCCCAGTGCAGGGGATAAGCTTCAGACAAGTCTTTCCATGTCCCTCTGCATGACAATAGACTTCCTCCCCTCTCCCATTCCACAGGCCCACCCACCCGGGACATCCACCTTTGTCATTAGCTCAGGAGAGGATGCAAGATGAGAATCTCTGCTATTGTGTGGGGAGACTCAGTTTCCCGGGTTTCCCCCATGGACACATGTTCTTCAGCTGGGTCTGATTTTCTCCAGACAAGCTGTCTTGGGAAGGATTTGGCCAGCCCTAAGAACCTGAAGGGAAAGGGCGGAGGGGGGTTCTCTCTCTGACCCCGACAGCCCCGAGCTGGGTCGGTCCCTCAGACCTGGCCAGGGGCAGCCCATCCCCCGGCGCCCTTCCCCGGGGCATCCAAGGGCAGGCTCGGCGCCAGCCCCACCCCGCTCGCCACTGCCCGACCATCGTCCTCCCTCGGGGGGCCTGGGCAGGACAGGGACCCGGCTGTGGGAGGCCTCCAGATCTCAGGCCTGGCACACCGTTTACCAGGCTGCTTCCTCCTCTGACGGGGGCCCAGCACACGCCCCAGGAGACTTGGCAGCCGCCCCCAGGGCTCTATCCTCTGGAACTCGTCCCCTTGGAAGGGGCCTGGCCCAGGTGCCAGGTTCGGCTGGTCGGCCAGCCTCCTTTGGAGAAAGCAGGCAAGCCGAGCCAGGCTTGCAGTGGCCCTGGCGTGACACCTGCCACCTCAGGCAGAGGGCCTCCCGCGTGCCCTCCATGGCGGGTTTCTCCCCGGAGCCGTGGCCTGGGCACTAGGAAGGCCGGGCCTCCCCGACTCCCGGGAGGAGGGGCTAGCCCAGTTGCGCCCTGGCCCCCAAACCCTCTGGTGCCATCTGCCTGTCTCGGCACTTCTGACTCCACAGAGCCTTTCCTACATCTGGGCTGCCTGCCGTGGCAAAGTGCAGGCGTGGGGTGAGGCCATGGCTTTGTCTTTCCAGGAAAAAATGAGCCCCTGGCCGAAGCAGCAGGCCCAGGCAGAGCCTTGAGCTTGAAGCCCAGTAGGTCTGTGGCCCTCAGGGCCAGAGCCATGCTTTCAAGGCAGGGAAGCGGCCTGCAAGCTGAGTGGGAGTGGGGGAGGGGAGGGAGACAGCTGAAGCCGAGTCCAGAAGGGCGGCGATGGAAGAGCTGCAGCTGGGTCAGAGCCTGGAGGGAGGGCGGGGCCTTCACTGAGGACCCCCCCCCCCCCGAGGCCAGCCCTAGGCCCCGGCGGTCGCGCATGCGCCCTTGGCCTGTGCGGTGTGTGGGGGGTTGAACCCAAGCCCGCAGGGCTCCCGGAGCGGCCAGAGAAAGAAGGGCCCATGGAGAGGTAGGCGAGGTGGGCAGGGGGCGCCACCTTACTCTCCTCAGCTCCCTGAGGGAGAGAGACAGAGACAGAGACAGAGAGAGAGATCCCTGACCTCTGAGTCTCTGCCTCCACCGCTGGCTGGTGCCAACTCACGCGCCATCCCACTTCCAGCCATCACCCCCACGCCTGCCCCGGGGCCAGCCCCACCACAGAGAGGCCGGTTGGTTCCTGCTCACCTCTGTGCCGTCCCTTCCCGACCTGACCCCAGTGCAGGGGATAAGCTTCAGACAAGTCTTTCCATGTCCCTCTGCATGACAATAGACTTCCTCCCCTCTCCCATTCCACAGGCCCACCCACCCGGGACATCCACCTTTGTCATTAGCTCAGGAGAGGATGCAAGATGAGAATCTCTGCTATTGTGTGGGGAGACTCAGTTTCCCGGGTTTCCCCCATGGACACATGTTCTTCAGCTGGGTCTGATTTTCTCCAGACAAGCTGTCTTGGGAAGGATTTGGCCAGCCCTAAGAACCTGAAGGGAAAGGGCGGAGGGGGGTTCTCTCTCTGCCCCCGACAGCCCCGAGCTGGGTCGGTCCCTCAGACCTGGCCAGGGGCAGCCCATCCCCCGGCGCCCTTCCCCGGGGCATCCAAGGGCAGGTTCGGCGCCAGCCCCACCCCGCTCGCCACTGCCCGACCATCGTCCTCCCTCGGGGGGCCTGGGCAGGACAGGGACCCGGCTGTGGGAGGCCTCCAGATCTCAGGCCTGGCACACCGTTTACCAGGCTGCTTCCTCCTCTGACGGGGGCCCAGCACACGCCCCAGGAGACTTGGCAGCCACCCCCAGGGCTCTATCCTCTGGAACTCGTCCCCTTGGAAGGGGCCTGGCCCAGGTGCCAGGTTCGGCTGGTCGGCCAGCCTCCTTTGGAGAAAGCAGGCAAGCCGAGCCAGGCTTGCAGTGGCCCTGGCGTGACACCTGCCACCTCAGGCAGAGGGCCTCCCGCGTGCCCTCCATGGCGGGTTTCTCCCCGGAGCCGTGGCCTGGGCACTAGGAAGGCCGGGCCTCCCCGACTCCCGGGAGGAGGGGCTAGCCCAGTTGCGCCCTGGCCCCCAAACCCTCTGGTGCCATCTGCCTGTCTCGGCACTTCTGACTCCACAGAGCCTTTCCTACATCTGGGCTGCCTGCCGTGGCAAAGTGCAGGCGTGGGGTGAGGCCATGGCTTTGTCTTTCCAGGAAAAAATGAGCCACTGGCCGAAGCAGCAGGCCCAGGCAGAGCCTTGAGCTTGAAGCCCAGTAGGTCTGTGGCCCTCAGGGCCAGAGCCATGCTTTCAAGGCAGGGAAGCGGCCTGCAAGCTGAGTGGGAGTGGGGGAGGGGAGGGAGACAGCTGAAGCCGAGTCCAGAAGGGCGGCGATGGAAGAGCTGCAGCTGAGTCAGAGCCTGGAGGGAGGGCGGGGCCTTCATTGAGGACCCCCCCCCCCCCCCGAGGCCAGCCCTAGGCCCCGGCGGTCGCGCATGCGCCCTTGGCCTGTGCGGTGTGTGGGGGGTTGAACCCAAGCCCGCAGGGCTCCCGGAGCGGCCAGAGAAAGAAGGGCCCATGGAGAGGTAGGCGAGGTGGGCAGGGGGCGCCACCTTACTCTCCTCAGCTCCCTGAGGGAGAGAGACAGAGACAGAGACAGAGAGAGAGATCCCTGACCTCTGAGTCTCTGCCTCCACCGCTGGCTGGTGCCAACTCACGCGCCATCCCACTTCCAGCCATCACCCCCACACCTGCCCCGGGGCCAGCCCCACCACAGAGAGGCCGGTTGGTTCCTGCTCACCTCTGTGCCGACCCTTCCCGACCTGACCCCAGTGCAGGGGATAAGCTTCAGACAAGTCTTTCCATGTCCCTCTGCATGACAATAGACTTCCTCCCCTCTCCCATTCCACAGGCCCACCCACCCGGGACATCCACCTTTGTCATTAGCTCAGGAGAGGATGCAAGATGAGAATCTCTGCTATTGTGTGGGGAGACTCAGTTTCCCGGGTTTCCCCCATGGACACATGTTCTTCAGCTGGGTCTGATTTTCTCCAGACAAGCTGTCTTGGGAAGGATTTGGCCAGCCCTAAGAACCTGAAGGGAAAGGGCGGAGGGGGGTTCTCTCTCTGCCCCCGACAGCCCCGAGCTGGGTCGGTCCCTCAGACCTGGCCAGGGGCAGCCCATCCCCCGGCGCCCTTCCCCGGGGCATCCAAGGGCAGGCTCGGCGCCAGCCCCACCCCGCTCGCCACTGCCCGACCATCGTCCTCCCTCGGGGGGGCCTGGGCAGGACAGGGACCCGGCTGTGGGAGGCCTCCAGATCTCAGGCCTGGCACACCGTTTACCAGGCTGCTTCCTCCTCTGACGGGGGCCCAGCACACGCCCCAGGAGACTTGGCAGCCGCCCCCAGGGCTCTAGCCTCTGGAACTCGTCCCCTTGGAAGGGGCCTGGCCCAGGTGCCAGGTTCGGCTGGTCGGCCAGCCTCCTTTGGAGAAAGCAGGCAAGCCGAGCCAGGCTTGCAGTGGCCCTGGCGTGACACCTGCCACCTCAGGCAGAGGGCCTCCCGCGTGCCCTCCATGGCGGGTTTCTCCCCGGAGCCGTGGCCTGGGCACTAGGAAGGCCGGGCCTCCCCGACTCCCGGGAGGAGGGGCTAGCCCACTTGCGCCCTGGCCCCCAAACCCTCTGGTGCCATCTGCCTGTCTCGGCACTTCTGACTCCACAGAGCCTTTCCTACATCTGGGCTGCCTGCCGTGGCAAAGTGCAGGCGTGGGGTGAGGCCATGGCTTTGTCTTTCCAGGAAAAAATGAGCCCCTGGACGAAGCAGCAGGACCAGGCAGAGCCTTGAGCTTGAAGCCCAGTAGGTCTGTGGCCCTCAGGGCCAGAGCCATGCTTTCAAGGCAGGGAAGCGGCCTGCAAGCTGAGTGGGAGTGGGGGAGGGGAGGGAGACAGCTGAAGCCGAGTCCAGAAGGGCGGCGATGGAAGAGCTGCAGCTGGGTCAGAGCCTGGAGGGAGGGCGGGGCCTTCACTGAGGACCCCCCCCCCCCCGAGGCCAGCCCTAGGCCCCGGCGGTCGCGCATGCGCCCTTGGCCTGTGCGGTGTGTGGGGGGTTGAACCCAAGCCCGCAGGGCTCCCGGAGCGGCCAGAGAAAGAAGGGCCCATGGAGAGGTAGGCGAGGTGGGCAGGGGGCGCCACCTTACTCTCCTCAGCTCCCTGAGGGAGAGAGAGAGAGACAGAGACAGAGAGAGAGATCCCTGACCTCTGAGTCTCTGCCTCCACCGCTGGCTGGTGCCAACTCACGCGCCATCCCACTTCCAGCCATCACCCCCACGCCTGCCCCGGGGCCAGCCCCACCACAGAGAGGCCGGTTGGTTCCTGCTCACCTCTGTGCCGTCCCTTCCCGACCTGACCCCAGTGCAGGGGATAAGCTTCAGACAAGTCTTTCCATGTCCCTCTGCATGACAATAGACTTCCTCCCCTCTCCCATTCCACAGGCCCACCCACCCGGGACATCCACCTTTGTCATTAGCTCAGGAGAGGATGCAAGATGAGAATCTCTGCTATTGTGTGGGGAGACTCAGTTTCCCGGGTTTCCCCCATGGACACATGTTCTTCAGCTGGGTCTGATTTTCTCCAGACAAGCTGTCTTGGGAAGGATTTGGCCAGCCCTAAGAACCTGAAGGGAAAGGGCGGAGGGGGGTTCTCTCTCTGCCCCCGACAGCCCCGAGCTGGGTCGGTCCCTCAGACCTGGCCAGGGGCAGCCCATCCCCCGGCGCCCTTCCCCGGGGCATCCAAGGGCAGGCTCGGCGCCAGCCCCACCCCGCTCGCCACTGCCCGACCATCGTCCTCCCTCGGGGGGCCTGGGCAGGACAGGGACCCGGCTGTGGGAGGCCTCCAGATCTCAGGCCTGGCACACCGTTTACCAGGCTGCTTCCTCCTCTGACGGGGGCCCAGCACACGCCCCAGGAGACTTGGCAGCCACCCCCAGGGCTCTATCCTCTGGAACTCGTCCCCTTGGAAGGGGCCTGGCCCAGGTGCCAGGTTCGGCTGGTCGGCCAGCCTCCTTTGGAGAAAGCAGGCAAGCCGAGCCAGGCTTGCAGTGGCCCTGGCGTGACACCTGCCACCTCAGGCAGAGGGCCTCCCGCGTGCCCTCCATGGCGGGTTTCTCCCCGGAGCCGTGGCCTGGGCACTAGGAAGGCCGGGCCTCCCCGACTCCCGGGAGGAGGGGCTAGCCCAGTTGCGCCCTGGCCCCCAAACCCTCTGGTGCCATATGCCTGTCTCGGCACTTCTGACTCCACAGAGCCTTTCCTACATCTGGGCTGCCTGCCGTGGCAAAGTGCAGGCGTGGGGTGAGGCCATGGCTTTGTCTTTCCAGGAAAAAATGAGCCCCTGGCCGAAGCAGCAGGCCCAGGCAGAGCCTTGAGCTTGAAGCCCAGTAGGTCTGTGGCCCTCAGGGCCAGAGCCATGCTTTCAAGGCAGGGAAGCGGCCTGCAAGCTGAGTGGGAGTGGGGGAGGGGAGGGAGACAGCTGAAGCCGAGTCCAGAAGGGCGGCGATGGAAGAGCTGCAGCTGGGTCAGAGCCTGGAGGGAGGGCGGGGCCTTCATTGAGGACCCCCCCCCCCCCCCCGAGGCCAGCCCTAGGCCCCGGCGGTCGCGCATGCGCCCTTGGCCTGTGCGGTGTGTGGGGGGTTGAACCCAAGCCCGCAGGGCTCCCGGAGCGGCCAGAGAAAGAAGGGCCCATGGAGAGGTAGGCGAGGTGGGCAGGGGGCGCCACCTTACTCTCCTCAGCTCCCTGAGGGAGAGAGACAGAGACAGAGACAGAGAGAGAGATCCCTGACCTCTGAGTCTCTGCCTCCACCGCTGGCTGGTGCCAACTCACGCGCCATCCCACTTCCAGCCATCACCCCCCACACCTGCCCCGGGGCCAGCCCCACCACAGAGAGGCCGGTTGGTTCCTGCTCACCTCTGTGCCGACCCTTCCCGACCTGACCCCAGTGCAGGGGATAAGCTTCAGACAAGTCTTTCCATGTCCCTCTGCATGACAATAGACTTCCTCCCCTCTCCCATTCCACAGGCCCACCCACCCGGGACATCCACCTTTGTCATTAGCTCAGGAGAGGATGCAAGATGAGAATCTCTGCTATTGTGTGGGGAGACTCAGTTTCCCGGGTTTCCCCCATGGACACATGTTCTTCAGCTGGGTCTGATTTTCTCCAGACAAGCTGTCTTGGGAAGGATTTGGCCAGCCCTAAGAACCTGAAGGGAAAGGGCGGAGGGGGGTTCTCTCTCTGCCCCCGACAGCCCCGAGCTGGGTCGGTCCCTCAGACCTGGCCAGGGGCAGCCCATCCCCCGGCGCCCTTCCCCGGGGCATCCAAGGGCAGGCTCGGCGCCAGCCCCACCCCGCTCGCCACTGCCCGACCATCGTCCTCCCTCGGGGGGCCTGGGCAGGACAGGGACCCGGCTGTGGGAGGCCTCCAGATCTCAGGCCTGGCACACCGTTTACCAGGCTGCTTCCTCCTCTGACGGGGGCCCAGCACACGCCCCAGGAGACTTGGCAGCCGCCCCCAGGGCTCTAGCCTCTGGAACTCGTCCCCTTGGAAGGGGCCTGGCCCAGGTGCCAGGTTCGGGCTGGTCGGCCAGCCTCCTTTGGAGAAAGCAGGCAAGCCGAGCCAGGCTTGCAGTGGCCCTGGCGTGACACCTGCCACCTCAGGCAGAGGGCCTCCCGCGTGCCCTCCATGGCGGGTTTCTCCCCGGAGCCGTGGCCTGGGCACTAGGAAGGCCGGGCCTCCCCGACTCCCGGGAGGAGGGGCTAGCCCACTTGCGCCCTGGCCCCCAAACCCTCTGGTGCCATCTGCCTGTCTCGGCACTTCTGACTCCACAGAGCCTTTCCTACATCTGGGCTGCCTGCCGTGGCAAAGTGCAGGCGTGGGGTGAGGCCATGGCTTTGTCTTTCCAGGAAAAAATGAGCCCCTGGACGAAGCAGCAGGACCAGGCAGAGCCTTGAGCTTGAAGCCCAGTAGGTCTGTGGCCCTCAGGGCCAGAGCCATGCTTTCAAGGCAGGGAAGCGGCCTGCAAGCTGAGTGGGAGTGGGGGAGGGGAGGGAGACAGCTGAAGCCGAGTCCAGAAGGGCGGCGATGGAAGAGCTGCAGCTGGGTCAGAGCCTGGAGGGAGGGCGGGGCCTTCACTGAGGACCCCCCCCCCCCCCGAGGCCAGCCCTAGGCCCCGGCGGTCGCGCATGCGCCCTTGGCCTGTGCGGTGTGTGGGGGGTTGAACCCAAGCCCGCAGGGCTCCCGGAGCGGCCAGAGAAAGAAGGGCCCATGGAGAGGTAGGCGAGGTGGGCAGGGGGCGCCACCTTACTCTCCTCAGCTCCCTGAGGGAGAGAGAGAGAGACAGAGACAGAGAGAGAGATCCCTGACCTCTGAGTCTCTGCCTCCACCGCTGGCTGGTGCCAACTCACGCGCCATCCCACTTCCAGCCATCACCCCCACGCCTGCCCCGGGGCCAGCCCCCACCACAGAGAGGCCGGTTGGTTCCTGCTCACCTCTGTGCCGTCCCTTCCCGACCTGACCCCAGTGCAGGGGATAAGCTTCAGACAAGTCTTTCCATGTCCCTCTGCATGACAATAGACTTCCTCCCCTCTCCCATTCCACAGGCCCACCCACCCGGGACATCCACCTTTGTCATTAGCTCAGGAGAGGATGCAAGATGAGAATCTCTGCTATTGTGTGGGGAGACTCAGTTTCCCGGTTTCCCCCATGGACACATGTTCTTCAGCTGGGTCTGATTTTCTCCAGACAAGCTGTCTTGGGAAGGATTTGGCCAGCCCTAAGAACCTGAAGGGAAAGGGCGGAGGGGGGTTCTCTCTCTGCCCCCGACAGCCCC
Source organism: Diceros bicornis minor (assembly GCF_020826845.1). Classification (NCBI taxonomy): domain Eukaryota; kingdom Metazoa; phylum Chordata; class Mammalia; order Perissodactyla; family Rhinocerotidae; genus Diceros; species Diceros bicornis. The sequence goes on along the minus strand of NW_026691411.1, from coordinate 99,085 downwards.
GAGCTGGGTCGGTCCCTCAGACCTGGCCAGGGGCAGCCCATCCCCCGGCGCCCTTCCCCGGGGCATCCAGAGGGCAGGCTCGGCGCCAGCCCCACCCCGCTCGCCACTCGCCCGACCATCGTCCTCCCTCGGGGGGCCTGGGCAGGACAGGGACCCGGCTGTGGGAGGCCTCCAGATCTCAGGCCTGGCACACCGTTTACCAGGCTGCTTCCTCCTCTGACGGGGGCCCAGCACACGCCCCAGGAGACTTGGCAGCCACCCCCAGGGCTCTATCCTCTGGAACTCGTCCCCTTGGAAGGGGCCTGGCCCAGGTGCCAGGTTCGGCTGGTCGGCCAGCCTCCTTTGGAGAAAGCAGGCAAGCCGAGCCAGGCTTGCAGTGGCCCTGGCGTGACACCTGCCACCTCAGGCAGAGGGCCTCCCGCGTGCCCTCCATGGCGGGTTTCTCCCCGGAGCCGTGGCCTGGGCACTAGGAAGGCCGGGCCTCCCCGACTCCCGGGAGGAGGGGCTAGCCCAGTTGCGCCCTGGCCCCCAAACCCTCTGGTGCCATATGCCTGTCTCGGCACTTCTGACTCCACAGAGCCTTTCCTACATCTGGGCTGCCTGCCGTGGCAAAGTGCAGGCGTGGGGTGAGGCCATGGCTTTGTCTTTCCAGGAAAAAATGAGCCCCTGGCCGAAGCAGCAGGCCCAGGCAGAGCCTTGAGCTTGAACCAGTAGGTCTGTGGCCCTCAGGGCCAGAGCCATGCTTTCAAGGCAGGGAAGCGGCCTGCAAGCTGAGTGGGAGTGGGGGAGGGGAGGGAGACAGCTGAAGCCGAGTCCAGAAGGGCGGCGATGGAAGAGCTGCAGCTGGGTCAGAGCCTGGAGGGAGGGCGGGGCCTTCATTGAGGACCCCCCCCCCCCCCCGAGGCCAGCCCTAGGCCCCGGCGGTCGCGCATGCGCCCTTGGCCTGTGCGGTGTGTGGGGGGTTGAACCCAAGCCCGCAGGGCTCCCGGAGCGGCCAGAGAAAGAAGGGCCCATGGAGAGGTAGGCGAGGTGGGCAGGGGGCGCCACCTTACTCTCCTCAGCTCCCTGAGGGAGAGAGACAGAGACAGAGACAGAGAGAGAGATCCCTGACCTCTGAGTCTCTGCCTCCACCGCTGGCTGGTGCCAACTCACGCGCCATCCCACTTCCAGCCATCACCCCCACACCTGCCCCGGGGCCAGCCCCACCACAGAGAGGCCGGTTGGTTCCTGCTCACCTCTGTGCCGACCCTTCCCGACCTGACCCCAGTGCAGGGGATAAGCTTCAGACAAGTCTTTCCATGTCCCTCTGCATGACAATAGACTTCCTCCCCTCTCCCATTCCACAGGCCCACCCACCCGGGACATCCACCTTTGTCATTAGCTCAGGAGAGGATGCAAGATGAGAATCTCTGCTATTGTGTGGGGAGACTCAGTTTCCCGGGTTTCCCCCATGGACACATGTTCTTCAGCTGGGTCTGATTTTCTCCAGACAAGCTGTCTTGGGAAGGATTTGGCCAGCCCTAAGAACCTGAAGGGAAAGGGCGGAGGGGGGTTCTCTCTCTGCCCCCGACAGCCCCGAGCTGGGTCGGTCCCTCAGACCTGGCCAGGGGCAGCCCATCCCCCGGCGCCCTTCCCCGGGGCATCCAAGGGCAGGCTCGGCGCCAGCCCCACCCCGCTCGCCACTGCCCGACCATCGTCCTCCCTCGGGGGGCCTGGGCAGGACAGGGACCCGGCTGTGGGAGGCCTCCAGATCTCAGGCCTGGCACACCGTTTACCAGGCTGCTTCCTCCTCTGACGGGGGCCCAGCACACGCCCCAGGAGACTTGGCAGCCGCCCCCAGGGCTCTAGCCTCTGGAACTCGTCCCCTTGGAAGGGGCCTGGCCCAGGTGCCAGGTTCGGCTGGTCGGCCAGCCTCCTTTGGAGAAAGCAGGCAAGCCGAGCCAGGCTTGCAGTGGCCCTGGCGTGACACCTGCCACCTCAGGCAGAGGGCCTCCCGCGTGCCCTCCATGGCGGGTTTCTCCCCGGAGCCGTGGCCTGGGCACTAGGAAGGCCGGGCCTCCCCGACTCCCGGGAGGAGGGGCTAGCCCACTTGCGCCCTGGCCCCCAAACCCTCTGGTGCCATCTGCCTGTCTCGGCACTTCTGACTCCACAGAGCCTTTCCTACATCTGGGCTGCCTGCCGTGGCAAAGTGCAGGCGTGGGGTGAGGCCATGGCTTTGTCTTTCCAGGAAAAAATGAGCCCCTGGACGAAGCAGCAGGACCAGGCAGAGCCTTGAGCTTGAAGCCCAGTAGGTCTGTGGCCCTCAGGGCCAGAGCCATGCTTTCAAGGCAGGGAAGCGGCCTGCAAGCTGAGTGGGAGTGGGGGAGGGGAGGGAGACAGCTGAAGCCGAGTCCAGAAGGGCGGCGATGGAAGAGCTGCAGCTGGGTCAGAGCCTGGAGGGAGGGCGGGGCCTTCACTGAGGACCCCCCCCCCCCCGAGGCCAGCCCTAGGCCCCGGCGGTCGCGCATGCGCCCTTGGCCTGTGCGGTGTGTGGGGGGTTGAACCCAAGCCCGCAGGGCTCCCGGAGCGGCCAGAGAAAGAAGGGCCCATGGAGAGGTAGGCGAGGTGGGCAGGGGGCGCCACCTTACTCTCCTCAGCTCCCTGAGGGAGAGAGAGAGAGACAGAGACAGAGAGAGAGATCCCTGACCTCTGAGTCTCTGCCTCCACCGCTGGCTGGTGCCAACTCACGCGCCATCCCACTTCCAGCCATCACCCCCACGCCTGCCCCGGGGCCAGCCCCACCACAGAGAGGCCGGTTGGTTCCTGCTCACCTCTGTGCCGTCCCTTCCCGACCTGACCCCAGTGCAGGGGATAAGCTTCAGACAAGTCTTTCCATGTCCCTCTGCATGACAATAGACTTCCTCCCCTCTCCCATTCCACAGGCCCACCCACCCGGGACATCCACCTTTGTCATTAGCTCAGGAGAGGATGCAAGATGAGAATCTCTGCTATTGTGTGGGGAGACTCAGTTTCCCGGGTTTCCCCCATGGACACATGTTCTTCAGCTGGGTCTGATTTTCTCCAGACAAGCTGTCTTGGGAAGGATTTGGCCAGCCCTAAGAACCTGAAGGGAAAGGGCGGAGGGGGGTTCTCTCTCTGCCCCCGACAGCCCCGAGCTGGGTCGGTCCCTCAGACCTGGCCAGGGGCAGCCCATCCCCCGGCGCCCTTCCCCGGGGCATCCAAGGGCAGGCTCGGCGCCAGCCCCACCCCGCTCGCCACTGCCCGACCATCGTCCTCCCTCGGGGGGCCTGGGCAGGACAGGGACCCGGCTGTGGGAGGCCTCCAGATCTCAGGCCTGGCACACCGTTTACCAGGCTGCTTCCTCCTCTGACGGGGGCCCAGCACACGCCCCAGGAGACTTGGCAGCCGCCCCCAGGGCTCTATCCTCTGGAACTCGTCCCCTTGGAAGGGGCCTGGCCCAGGTGCCAGGTTCGGCTGGTCGGCCAGCCTCCTTTGGAGAAAGCAGGCAAGCCGAGCCAGGCTTGCAGTGGCCCTGGCGTGACACCTGCCACCTCAGGCAGAGGGCCTCCCGCGTGCCCTCCATGGCGGGTTTCTCCCCGGAGCCGTGGCCTGGGCACTAGGAAGGCCGGGCCTCCCCGACTCCCGGGAGGAGGGGCTAGCCCAGTTGCGCCCTGGCCCCCAAACCCTCTGGTGCCATCTGCCTGTCTCGGCACTTCTGACTCCACAGAGCCTTTCCTACATCTGGGCTGCCTGCCGTGGCAAAGTGCAGGCGTGGGGTGAGGCCATGGCTTTGTCTTTCCAGGAAAAAATGAGCCCCTGGCCGAAGCAGCAGGCCCAGGCAGAGCCTTGAGCTTGAAGCCCAGTAGGTCTGTGGCCCTCAGGGCCAGAGCCATGCTTTCAAGGCAGGGAAGCGGCCTGCAAGCTGAGTGGGAGTGGGGGAGGGGAGGGAGACAGCTGAAGCCGAGTCCAGAAGGGCGGCGATGGAAGAGCTGCAGCTGGGTCAGAGCCTGGAGGGAGGGCGGGGCCTTCACTGAGGACCCCCCCCCCCAGGCCAGCCCTAGGCCCCGGCGGTCGCGCATGCGCCCTTGGCCTGTGCGGTGTGTGGGGGGTTGAACCCAAGCCCGCAGGGCTCCCGGAGCGGCCAGAGAAAGAAGGGCCCATGGAGAGGTAGGCGAGGTGGGCAGGGGGCGCCACCTTACTCTCCTCAGCTCCCTGAGGGAGAGAGAGAGAGACAGAGACAGAGAGAGAGATCCCTGACCTCTGAGTCTCTGCCTCCACCGCTGGCTGGTGCCAACTCACGCGCCATCCCACTTCCAGCCATCACCCCCACGCCTGCCCCGGGGCCAGCCCCACCACAGAGAGGCCGGTTGGTTCCTGCTCACCTCTGTGCCGTCCCTTCCCGACCTGACCCCAGTGCAGGGGATAAGCTTCAGACAAGTCTTTCCATGTCCCTCTGCATGACAATAGACTTCCTCCCCTCTCCCATTCCACAGGCCCACCCACCCGGGACATCCACCTTTGTCATTAGCTCAGGAGAGGATGCAAGATGAGAATCTCTGCTATTGTGTGGGGAGACTCAGTTTCCCGGGTTTCCCCCATGGACACATGTTCTTCAGCTGGGTCTGATTTTCTCCAGACAAGCTGTCTTGGGAAGGATTTGGCCAGCCCTAAGAACCTGAAGGGAAAGGGCGGAGGGGGGTTCTCTCTCTGCCCCCGACAGCCCCGAGCTGGGTCGGTCCCTCAGACCTGGCCAGGGGCAGCCCATCCCCCGGCGCCCTTCCCCGGGGCATCCAAGGGCAGGCTCGGCGCCAGCCCCACCCCGCTCGCCACTGCCCGACCATCGTCCTCCCTCGGGGGGCCTGGGCAGGACAGGGACCCGGCTGTGGGAGGCCTCCAGATCTCAGGCCTGGCACACCGTTTACCAGGCTGCTTCCTCCTCTGACGGGGGCCCAGCACACGCCCCAGGAGACTTGGCAGCCGCCCCCAGGGCTCTATCCTCTGGAACTCGTCCCCTTGGAAGGGGCCTGGCCCAGGTGCCAGGTTCGGCTGGTCGGCCAGCCTCCTTTGGAGAAAGCAGGCAAGCCGAGCCAGGCTTGCAGTGGCCCTGGCGTGACACCTGCCACCTCAGGCAGAGGGCCTCCCGCGTGCCCTCCATGGCGGGTTTCTCCCCGGAGCCGTGGCCTGGGCACTAGGAAGGCCGGGCCTCCCCGACTCCCGGGAGGAGGGGCTAGCCCAGTTGCGCCCTGGCCCCCAAACCCTCTGGTGCCATCTGCCTGTCTCGGCACTTCTGACTCCACAGAGCCTTTCCTACATCTGGGCTGCCTGCCGTGGCAAAGTTCAGGCGTGGGGTGAGGCCATGGCTTTGTCTTTCCAGGAAAAAATGAGCCCCTGGCCGAAGCAGCAGGCCCAGGCAGAGCCTTGAGCTTGAAGCCCAGTAGGTCTGTGGCCCTCAGGGCCAGAGCCATGCTTTCAAGGCAGGGAAGCGGCCTGCAAGCTGAGTGGGAGTGGGGGAGGGGAGGGAGACAGCTGAAGCCGAGTCCAGAAGGGCGGCGATGGAAGAGCTGCAGCTGGGTCAGAGCCTGGAGGGAGGGCGGGGGCCTTCACTGAGGACCCCCCCCCCCCCCCGAGGCCAGCCCTAGGCCCCGGCGGTCGCGCATGCGCCCTTGGCCTGTGCGGTGTGTGGGGGGTTGAACCCAAGCCCGCAGGGCTCCCGGAGCAGCCAGAGAAAGAAGGGCCCATGGAGAGGTAGGCGAGGTGGGCAGGGGGCGCCACCTTACTCTCCTCAGCTCCCTGAGGGAGAGAGACAGAGACAGAGACAGAGAGAGAGATCCCTGACCTCTGAGTCTCTGCCTCCACCGCTGGCTGGTGCCAACTCACGCGCCATCCCACTTCCAGCCATCACCCCCACGCCTGCCCCGGGGCCAGCCCCACCACAGAGAGGCCGGTTGGTTCCTGCTCACCTCTGTGCCGTCCCTTCCCGACCTGACCCCAGTGCAGGGGATAAGCTTCAGACAAGTCTTTCCATGTCCCTCTGCATGACAATAGACTTCCTCCCCTCTCCCATTCCACAGGCCCACCCACCCGGGACATCCACCTTTGTCATTAGCTCAGGAGAGGATGCAAGATGAGAATCTCTGCTATTGTGTGGGGAGACTCAGTTTCCCGGGTTTCCCCCATGGACACATGTTCTTCAGCTGGGTCTGATTTTCTCCAGACAAGCTGTCTTGGGAAGGATTTGGCCAGCCCTAAGAACCTGAAGGGAAAGGGCGGAGGGGGGTTCTCTCTCTGCCCCCGACAGCCCCGAGCTGGGTCGGTCCCTCAGACCTGGCCAGGGGCAGCCCATCCCCCGGCGCCCTTCCCCGGGGCATCCAAGGGCAGGCTCGGCGCCAGCCCCACCCCGCTCGCCACTGCCCGACCATCGTCCTCCCTCGGGGGGCCTGGGCAGGACAGGGACCCGGCTGTGGGAGGCCTCCAGATCTCAGGCCTGGCACACCGTTTACCAGGCTGCTTCCTCCTCTGACGGGGGCCCAGCACACGCCCCAGGAGACTTGGCAGCCACCCCCAGGGCTCTATCCTCTGGAACTCGTCCCCTTGGAAGGGGCCTGGCCCAGGTGCCAGGTTCGGCTGGTCGGCCAGCCTCCTTTGGAGAAAGCAGGCAAGCCGAGCCAGGCTTGCAGTGGCCCTGGCGTGACACCTGCCACCTCAGGCAGAGGGCCTCCCGCGTGCCCTCCATGGCGGGTTTCTCCCCGGAGCCGTGGCCTGGGCACTAGGAAGGCCGGGCCTCCCCGACTCCCGGGAGGAGGGGCTAGCCCAGTTGCGCCCTGGCCCCCAAACCCTCTGGTGCCATCTGCCTGTCTCGGCACTTCTGACTCCACAGAGCCTTTCCTACATCTGGGCTGCCTGCCGTGGCAAAGTGCAGGCGTGGGGTGAGGCCATGGCTTTGTCTTTCCAGGAAAAAATGAGCCCCTGGCCGAAGCAGCAGGCCCAGGCAGAGCCTTGAGCTTGAAGCCCAGTAGGTCTGTGGCCCTCAGGGCCAGAGCCATGCTTTCAAGGCAGGGAAGCGGCCTGCAAGCTGAGTGGGAGTGGGGGAGGGGAGGGAGACAGCTGAAGCCGAGTCCAGAAGGGCGGCGATGGAAGAGCTGCAGCTGGGTCAGAGCCTGGAGGGAGGGCGGGGCCTTCACTGAGGACCCCCCCCCCAGGCCAGCCCTAGGCCCCGGCGGTCGCGCATGCGCCCTTGGCCTGTGCGGTGTGTGGGGGGTTGAACCCAAGCCCGCAGGGCTCCCGGAGCGGCCAGAGAAAGAAGGGCCCATGGAGAGGTAGGCGAGGTGGGCAGGGGGTGCCACCTTACTCTCCTCAGCTCCCTGAGGGAGAGAGACAGAGACAGAGACAGAGAGAGAGATCCCTGACCTCTGAGTCTCTGCCTCCACCGCTGGCTGGTGCCAACTCACGCGCCATCCCACTTCCAGCCATCACCCCCACGCCTGCCCCGGGGCCAGCCCCACCACAGAGAGGCCGGTTGGTTCCTGCTCACCTCTGTGCCGTCCCTTCCCGACCTGACCCCAGTGCAGGGGATAAGCTTCAGACAAGTCTTTCCATGTCCCTCTGCATGACAATAGACTTCCTCCCCTCTCCCATTCCACAGGCCCACCCACCCCGGACATCCACCTTTGTCATTAGCTCAGGAGAGGATGCAAGATGAGAATCTCTGCTATTGTGTGGGGAGACTCAGTTTCCCGGGTTTCCCCCATGGACACATGTTCTTCAGCTGGGTCTGATTTTCTCCAGACAAGCTGTCTTGGGAAGGATTTGGCCAGCCCTAAGAACCTGAAGGGAAAGGGCGGAGGGGGGTTCTCTCTCTGCCCCCGACAGCCCCGAGCTGGGTCGGTCCCTCAGACCTGGCCAGGGGCAGCCCATCCCCCGGCGCCCTTCCCCGGGGCATCCAAGGGCAGGCTCGGCGCCAGCCCCACCCCGCTCGCCACTGCCCGACCATCGTCCTCCCTCGGGGGGCCTGGGCAGGACAGGGACCCGGCTGTGGGAGGCCTCCAGATCTCAGGCCTGGCACACCGTTTACCAGGCTGCTTCCTCCTCTGACGGGGGCCCAGCACACGCCCCAGGAGACTTGGCAGCCGCCCCCAGGGCTCTATCCTCTGGAACTCGTCCCCTTGGAAGGGGCCTGGCCCAGGTGCCAGGTTCGGCTGGTCGGCCAGCCTCCTTTGGAGAAAGCAGGCAAGCCGAGCCAGGCTTGCAGTGGCCCTGGCGTGACACCTGCCACCTCAGGCAGAGGGCCTCCCGCGTGCCCTCCATGGCGGGTTTCTCCCCGGAGCCGTGGCCTGGGCACTAGGAAGGCCGGGCCTCCCCGACTCCCGGGAGGAGGGGCTAGCCCAGTTGCGCCCTGGCCCCCAAACCCTCTGGTGCCATCTGCCTGTCTCGGCACTTCTGACTCCACAGAGCCTTTCCTACATCTGGGCTGCCTGCCGTGGCAAAGTGCAGGCGTGGGGTGAGGCCATGGCTTTGTCTTTCCAGGAAAAAATGAGCCCCTGGCCGAAGCAGCAGGCCCAGGCAGAGCCTTGAGCTTGAAGCCCAGTAGGTCTGTGGCCCTCAGGGCCAGAGCCATGCTTTCAAGGCAGGGAAGCGGCCTGCAAGCTGAGTGGGAGTGGGGGAGGGGAGGGAGACAGCTGAAGCCGAGTCCAGAAGGGCGGCGATGGAAGAGCTGCAGCTGGGTCAGAGCCTGGAGGGAGGGCGGGGCCTTCACTGAGGACCCCCCGCCCCCCCCCGAGGCCAGCCCTAGGCCCCGGCGGTCGCGCATGCGCCCTTGGCCTGTGCGGTGTGTGGGGGGTTGAACCCAAGCCCGCAGGGCTCCCGGAGCGGCCAGAGAAAGAAGGGCCCATGGAGAGGTAGGCGAGGTGGGCAGGGGGCGCCACCTTACTCTCCTCAGCTCCCTGAGGGAGAGAGACAGAGACAGAGACAGAGAGAGAGATCCCTGACCTCTGAGTCTCTGCCTCCACCGCTGGCTGGTGCCAACTCACGCGCCATCCCACTTCCAGCCATCACCCCCACGCCTGCCCCGGGGCCAGCCCCACCACAGAGAGGCCGGTTGGTTCCTGCTCACCTCTGTGCCGTCCCTTCCCGACCTGACCCCAGTGCAGGGGATAAGCTTCAGACAAGTCTTTCCATGTCCCTCTGCATGACAATAGACTTCCTCCCCTCTCCCATTCCACAGGCCCACCCACCCGGGACATCCACCTTTGTCATTAGCTCAGGAGAGGATGCAAGATGAGAATCTCTGCTATTGTGTGGGGAGACTCAGTTTCCCGGGTTTCCCCCATGGACACATGTTCTTCAGCTGGGTCTGATTTTCTCCAGACAAGCTGTCTTGGGAAGGATTTGGCCAGCCCTAAGAACCTGAAGGGAAAGGGCGGAGGGGGGTTCTCTCTCTGCCCCCGACAGCCCCGAGCTGGGTCGGTCCCTCAGACCTGGCCAGGGGCAGCCCATCCCCCGGCGCCCTTCCCCGGGGCATCCAAGGGCAGGCTCGGCGCCAGCCCCACCCCGCTCGCCACTGCCCGACCATCGTCCTCCCTCGGGGGGCCTGGGCAGGACAGGGACCCGGCTGTGGGAGGCCTCCAGATCTCAGGCCTGGCACACCGTTTACCAGGCTGCTTCCTCCTCTGACGGGGGCCCAGCACACGCCCCAGGAGACTTGGCAGCCGCCCCCAGGGCTCTATCCTCTGGAACTCGTCCCCTTGGAAGGGGCCTGGCCCAGGTGCCAGGTTCGGCTGGTCGGCCAGCCTCCTTTGGAGAAAGCAGGCAAGCCGAGCCAGGCTTGCAGTGGCCCTGGCGTGACACCTGCCACCTCAGGCAGAGGGCCTCCCGCGTGCCCTCCATGGCGGGTTTCTCCCCGGAGCCGTGGCCTGGGCACTAGGAAGGCCGGGCCTCCCCGACTCCCGGGAGGAGGGGCTAGCCCAGTTGCGCCCTGGCCCCCAAACCCTCTGGTGCCATCTGCCTGTCTCGGCACTTCTGACTCCACAGAGCCTTTCCTACATCTGGGCTGCCTGCCGTGGCAAAGTGCAGGCGTGGGGTGAGGCCATGGCTTTGTCTTTCCAGGAAAAAATGAGACCCTGGCCGAAGCAGCAGGCCCAGGCAGAGCCTTGAGCTTGAAGCCCAGTAGGTCTGTGGCCCTCAGGGCCAGAGCCATGCTTTCAAGGCAGGGAAGCGGCCTGCAAGCTGAGTGGGAGTGGGGGAGGGGAGGGAGACAGCTGAAGCCGAGTCCAGAAGGGCGGCGATGGAAGAGCTGCAGCTGGGTCAGAGCCTGGAGGGAGGGCGGGGCCTTCACTGAGGACCCCCCCCCCGAGGCCAGCCCTAGGCCCCGGCGGTCGCGCATGCGCCCTTGGCCTGTGCGGTGTGTGGGGGGTTGAACCCAAGCCCGCAGGGCTCCCGGAGCGGCCAGAGAAAGAAGGGCCCATGGAGAGGTAGGCGAGGTGGGCAGGGGGCGCCACCTTACTCTCCTCAGCTCCCTGAGGGAGAGAGACAGAGACAGAGACAGAGAGAGAGATCCCTGACCTCTGAGTCTCTGCCTCCACCGCTGGCTGGTGCCAACTCACGCGCCATCCCACTTCCAGCCATCACCCCCACGCCTGCCCCGGGGCCAGCCCCACCACAGAGAGGCCGGTTGGTTCCTGCTCACCTCTGTGCCGTCCCTTCCCGACCTGACCCCAGTGCAGGGGATAAGCTTCAGACAAGTCTTTCCATGTCCCTCTGCATGACAATAGACTTCCTCCCCTCTCCCATTCCACAGGCCCACCCACCCGGGACATCCACCTTTGTCATTAGCTCAGGAGAGGATGCAAGATGAGAATCTCTGCTATTGTGTGGGGAGACTCAGTTTCCCGGGTTTCCCCCATGGACACATGTTCTTCAGCTGGGTCTGATTTTCTCCAGACAAGCTGTCTTGGGAAGGATTTGGCCAGCCCTAAGAACCTGAAGGGAAAGGGCGGAGGGGGGTTCTCTCTCTGCCCCCGACAGCCCCGAGCTGGGTCGGTCCCTCAGACCTGGCCAGGGGCAGCCCATCCCCCGGCGCCCTTCCCCGGGGCATCCAAGGGCAGGCTCGGCGCCAGCCCCACCCCGCTCGCCACTGCCCGACCATCGTCCTCCCTCGGGGGGCCTGGGCAGGACAGGGACCCGGCTGTGGGAGGCCTCCAGATCTCAGGCCTGGCACACCGTTTACCAGGCTGCTTCCTCCTCTGACGGGGGCCCAGCACACGCCCCAGGAGACTTGGCAGCCACCCCCAGGGCTCTATCCTCTGGAACTCGTCCCCTTGGAAGGGGCCTGGCCCAGGTGCCAGGTTCGGCTGGTCGGCCAGCCTCCTTTGGAGAAAGCAGGCAAGCCGAGCCAGGCTTGCAGTGGCCCTGGCGTGACACCTGCCACCTCAGGCAGAGGGCCTCCCGCGTGCCCTCCATGGCGGGTTTCTCCCCGGAGCCGTGGCCTGGGCACTAGGAAGGCCGGGCCTCCCCGACTCCCGGGAGGAGGGGCTAGCCCAGTTGCGCCCTGGCCCCCAAACCCTCTGGTGCCATCTGCCTGTCTCGGCACTTCTGACTCCACAGAGCCTTTCCTACATCTGGGCTGCCTGCCGTGGCAAAGTGCAGGCGTGGGGTGAGGCCATGGCTTTGTCTTTCCAGGAAAAAATGAGCCCCTGGCCGAAGCAGCAGGCCCAGGCAGAGCCTTGAGCTTGAAGCCCAGTAGGTCTGTGGCCCTCAGGGCCAGAGCCATGCTTTCAAGGCAGGGAAGCGGCCTGCAAGCTGAGTGGGAGTGGGGGAGGGGAGGGAGACAGCTGAAGCCGAGTCCAGAAGGGCGGCGATGGAAGAGCTGCAGCTGGGTCAGAGCCTGGAGGGAGGGCGGGGCCTTCATTGAGGACCCCCCCCCCCCCCCGAGGCCAGCCCTAGGCCCCGGCGGTCGCGCATGCGCCCTTGGCCTGTGCGGTGTGTGGGGGGTTGAACCCAAGCCCGCAGGGCTCCCGGAGCGGCCAGAGAAAGAAGGGCCCATGGAGAGGTAGGCGAGGTGGGCAGGGGGCGCCACCTTACTCTCCTCAGCTCCCTGAGGGAGAGAGACAGAGACAGAGACAGAGAGAGAGATCCCTGACCTCTGAGTCTCTGCCTCCACCGCTGGCTGGTGCCAACTCACGCGCCATCCCACTTCCAGCCATCACCCCCACACCTGCCCCGGGGCCAGCCCCACCACAGAGAGGCCGGTTGGTTCCTGCTCACCTCTGTGCCGTCCCTTCCCGACCTGACCCCAGTGCAGGGGATAAGCTTCAGACAAGTCTTTCCATGTCCCTCTGCATGACAATAGACTTCCTCCCCTCTCCCATTCCACAGGCCCACCCACCCGGGACATCCACCTTTGTCATTAGCTCAGGAGAGGATGCAAGATGAGAATCTCTGCTATTGTGTGGGGAGACTCAGTTTCCCGGGTTTCCCCCATGGACACATGTTCTTCAGCTGGGTCTGATTTTCTCCAGACAAGCTGTCTTGGGAAGGATTTGGCCAGCCCTAAGAACCTGAAGGGAAAGGGCGGAGGGGGGTTCTCTCTCTGCCCCCGACAGCCCCGAGCTGGGTCGGTCCCTCAGACCTGGCCAGGGGCAGCCCATCCCCCGGCGCCCTTCCCCGGGGCATCCAAGGGCAGGCTCGGCGCCAGCCCCACCCCGCTCGCCACTGCCCGACCATCGTCCTCCCTCGGGGGGCCTGGGCAGGACAGGGACCCGGCTGTGGGAGGCCTCCAGATCTCAGGCCTGGCACACCGTTTACCAGGCTGCTTCCTCCTCTGACGGGGGCCCAGCACACGCCCCAGGAGACTTGGCAGCCGCCCCCAGGGCTCTAGCCTCTGGAACTCGTCCCCTTGGAAGGGGCCTGGCCCAGGTGCCAGGTTCGGCTGGTCGGCCAGCCTCCTTTGGAGAAAGCAGGCAAGCCGAGCCAGGCTTGCAGTGGCCCTGGCGTGACACCTGCCACCTCAGGCAGAGGGCCTCCCGCGTGCCCTCCATGGCGGGTTTCTCCCCGGAGCCGTGGCCTGGGCACTAGGAAGGCCGGGCCTCCCCGACTCCCGGGAGGAGGGGCTAGCCCACTTGCGCCCTGGCCCCCAAACCCTCTGGTGCCATCTGCCTGTCTCGGCACTTCTGACTCCACAGAGCCTTTCCTACATCTGGGCTGCCTGCCGTGGCAAAGTGCAGGCGTGGGGGTGAGGCCATGGCTTTGTCTTTCCAGGAAAAAATGAGCCCCTGGACGAAGCAGCAGGACCAGGCAGAGCCTTGAGCTTGAAGCCCAGTAGGTCTGTGGCCCTCAGGGCCAGAGCCATGCTTTCAAGGCAGGGAAGCGGCCTGCAAGCTGAGTGGGAGTGGGGGAGGGGAGGGAGACAGCTGAAGCCGAGTCCAGAAGGGCGGCGATGGAAGAGCTGCAGCTGGGTCAGAGCCTGGAGGGAGGGCGGGGCCTTCACTGAGGACCCCCCCCCCCCCCCCGAGGCCAGCCCTAGGCCCCGGCGGTCGCGCATGCGCCCTTGGCCTGTGCGGTGTGTGGGGGGTTGAACCCAAGCCCGCAGGGCTCCCGGAGCGGCCAGAGAAAGAAGGGCCCATGGAGAGGTAGGCGAGGTGGGCAGGGGGCGCCACCTTACTCTCCTCAGCTCCCTGAGGGAGAGAGAGAGAGACAGAGACAGAGAGAGAGATCCCTGACCTCTGAGTCTCTGCCTCCACCGCTGGCTGGTGCCAACTCACGCGCCATCCCACTTCCAGCCATCACCCCCACGCCTGCCCCGGGGCCAGCCCCACCACAGAGAGGCCGGTTGGTTCCTGCTCACCTCTGTGCCGTCCCTTCCCGACCTGACCCCAGTGCAGGGGATAAGCTTCAGACAAGTCTTTCCATGTCCCTCTGCATGACAATAGACTTCCTCCCCTCTCCCATTCCACAGGCCCACCCACCCGGGACATCCACCTTTGTCATTAGCTCAGGAGAGGATGCAAGATGAGAATCTCTGCTATTGTGTGGGGAGACTCAGTTTCCCGGGTTTCCCCCATGGACACATGTTCTTCAGCTGGGTCTGATTTTCTCCAGACAAGCTGTCTTGGGAAGGATTTGGCCAGCCCTAAGAACCTGAAGGGAAAGGGCGGAGGGGGGTTCTCTCTCTGCCCCCGACAGCCCCGAGCTGGGTCGGTCCCTCAGACCTGGCCAGGGGCAGCCCATCCCCCGGCGCCCTTCCCCGGGGCATCCAAGGGCAGGCTCGGCGCCAGCCCCACCCCGCTCGCCACTGCCCGACCATCGTCCTCCCTCGGGGGGCCTGGGCAGGACAGGGACCCGGCTGTGGGAGGCCTCCAGATCTCAGGCCTGGCACACCGTTTACCAGGCGTCTTCCTCCTCTGACGGGGGCCCAGCACACGCCCCAGGAGACTTGGCAGCCGCCCCCAGGGCTCTAGCCTCTGGAACTCGTCCCCTTGGAAGGGGCCTGGCCCAGGTGCCAGGTTCGGCTGGTCGGCCAGCCTCCTTTGGAGAAAGCAGGCAAGCCGAGCCAGGCTTGCAGTGGCCCTGGCGTGACACCTGCCACCTCAGGCAGAGGGCCTCCCGCGTGCCCTCCATGGCGGGTTTCTCCCCGGAGCCGTGGCCTGGGCACTAGGAAGGCCGGGCCTCCCCGACTCCCGGGAGGAGGGGCTAGCCCAGTTGCGCCCTGGCCCCCAAACCCTCTGGTGCCATCTGCCTGTCTCGGCACTTCTGACTCCACAGAGCCTTTCCTACATCTGGGCTGCCTGCCGTGGCAAAGTGCAGGCGTGGGGTGAGGCCATGGCTTTGTCTTTCCAGGAAAAAATGAGCCCCTGGCCGAAGCAGCAGGCCCAGGCAGAGCCTTGAGCTTGAAGCCCAGTAGGTCTGTGGCCCTCAGGGCCAGAGCCATGCTTTCAAGGCAGGGAAGCGGCCTGCAAGCTGAGTGGGAGTGGGGGAGGGGAGGGAGACAGCTGAAGCCGAGTCCAGAAGGGCGGCGATGGAAGAGCTGCAGCTGGGTCAGAGCCTGGAGGGAGGGCGGGGCCTTCACTGAGGACCCCCCCCCCCCCGAGGCCAGCCCTAGGCCCCGGCGGTCGCTGCATGCGCCCTTGGCCTGTGCGGTGTGTGGGGGGTTGAACCCAAGCCCGCAGGGCTCCCGGAGCGGCCAGAGAAAGAAGGGCCCATGGAGAGGTAGGCGAGGTGGGCAGGGGGCGCCACCTTACTCTCCTCAGCTCCCTGAGGGAGAGAGACAGAGACAGAGACAGAGAGAGAGATCCCTGACCTCTGAGTCTCTGCCTCCACCGCTGGCTGGTGCCAACTCACGCGCCATCCCACTTCCAGCCATCACCCCCACACCTGCCCCGGGGCCAGCCCCACCACAGAGAGGCCGGTTGGTTCCTGCTCACCTCTGTGCCGTCCCTTCCCGACCTGACCCCAGTGCAGGGGATAAGCTTCAGACAAGTCTTTCCATGTCCCTCTGCATGACAATAGACTTCCTCCCCTCTCCCATTCCACAGGCCCACCCACCCGGGACATCCACCTTTGTCATTAGCTCAGGAGAGGATGCAAGATGAGAATCTCTGCTATTGTGTGGGGAGACTCAGTTGCCCGGGTTTCCCCCATGGACACATGTTCTTCAGCTGGGTCTGATTTTCTCCAGACAAGCTGTCTTGGGAAGGATTTGGCCAGCCCTAAGAACCTGAAGGGAAAGGGCGGAGGGGGGTTCTCTCTCTGCCCCCGACAGCCCCGAGCTGGGTCGGTCCCTCAGACCTGGCCAGGGGCAGCCCATCCCCCGGCGCCCTTCCCCGGGGCATCCAAGGGCAGGCTCGGCGCCAGCCCCACCCCGCTCGCCACTGCCCGACCATCGTCCTCCCTCGGGGGGCCTGGGCAGGACAGGGACCCGGCTGTGGGAGGCCTCCAGATCTCAGGCCTGGCACACCGTTTACCAGGCTGCTTCCTCCTCTGACGGGGGCCCAGCACACGCCCCAGGAGACTTGGCAGCCGCCCCCAGGGCTCTAGCCTCTGGAACTCGTCCCCTTGGAAGGGGCCTGGCCCAGGTGCCAGGTTCGGCTGGTCGGCCAGCCTCCTTTGGAGAAAGCAGGCAAGCCGAGCCAGGCTTGCAGTGGCCCTGGCGTGACACCTGCCACCTCAGGCAGAGGGCCTCCCGCGTGCCCTCCATGGCGGGTTTCTCCCCGGAGCCGTGGCCTGGGCACTAGGAAGGCCGGGCCTCCCCGACTCCCGGGAGGAGGGGCTAGCCCACTTGCGCCCTGGCCCCCAAACCCTCTGGTGCCATCTGCCTGTCTCGGCACTTCTGACTCCACAGAGCCTTTCCTACATCTGGGCTGCCTGCCGTGGCAAAGTGCAGGCGTGGGGTGAGGCCATGGCTTTGTCTTTCCAGGAAAAAATGAGCCCCTGGCCGAAGCAGCAGGCCCAGGCAGAGCCTTGAGCTTGAAGCCCAGTAGGTCTGTGGCCCTCAGGGCCAGAGCCATGCTTTCAAGGCAGGGAAGCGGCCTGCAAGCTGAGTGGGAGTGGGGGAGGGGAGGGAGACAGCTGAAGCCGAATCCAGAAGGGCGGCGATGGAAGAGCTGCAGCTGGGTCAGAGCCTGGAGGGAGGGCGGGGCCTTCACTGAGGACCCCCCCCCCCCCCCGAGGCCAGCCCTAGGCCCCGGCGGTCGCGCATGCGCCCTTGGCCTGTGCGGTGTGTGGGGGGTTGAACCCAAGCCCGCAGGGCTCCCGGAGCGGCCAGAGAAAGAAGGGCCCATGGAGAGGTAGGCGAGGTGGGCAGGGGGCGCCACCTTACTCTCCTCAGCTCCCTGAGGGAGAGAGACAGAGACAGAGACAGAGAGAGAGATCCCTGACCTCTGAGTCTCTGCCTCCACCGCTGGCTGGTGCCAACTCACGCGCCATCCCACTTCCAGCCATCACCCCCACGCCTGCCCCGGGGCCAGCCCCACCACAGAGAGGCCGGTTGGTTCCTGCTCACCTCTGTGCCGTCCCTTCCCGACCTGACCCCAGTGCAGGGGATGAGCTTCAGACAAGTCTTTCCATGTCCCTCTGCATGACAATAGACTTCCTCCCCTCTCCCATTCCACAGGCCCACCCACCCGGGACATCCACCTTTGTCATTAGCTCAGGAGAGGATGCAAGATGAGAATCTCTGCTATTGTGTGGGGAGACTCAGTTTCCCGGGTTTCCCCCATGGACACATGTTCTTCAGCTGGGTCTGATTTTCTCCAGACAAGCTGTCTTGGGAAGGATTTGGCCAGCCCTAAGAACCTGAAGGGAAAGGGCGGAGGGGGGTTCTCTCTCTGCCCCCGACAGCCCCGAGCTGGGTCGGTCCCTCAGACCTGGCCAGGGGCAGCCCATCCCCCGGCGCCCTTCCCCGGGGCATCCAAGGGCAGGCTCGGCGCCAGCCCCACCCCGCTCGCCACTGCCCGACCATCGTCCTCCCTCGGGGGGCCTGGGCAGGACAGGGACCCGGCTGTGGGAGGCCTCCAGATCTCAGGCCTGGCACACCGTTTACCAGGCTGCTTCCTCCTCTGACGGGGGCCCAGCACACGCCCCAGGAGACTTGGCAGCCGCCCCCAGGGCTCTATCCTCTGGAACTCGTCCCCTTGGAAGGGGCCTGGCCCAGGTGCCAGGTTCGGCTGGTCGGCCAGCCTCCTTTGGAGAAAGCAGGCAAGCCGAGCCAGGCTTGCAGTGGCCCTGGCGTGACACCTGCCACCTCAGGCAGAGGGCCTCCCGCGTGCCCTCCATGGCGGGTTTCTCCCCGGAGCCGTGGCCTGGGCACTAGGAAGGCCGGGCCTCCCCGACTCCCGGGAGGAGGGGCTAGCCCAGTTGCGCCCTGGCCCCCAAACCCTCTGGTGCCATCTGCCTGTCTCGGCACTTCTGACTCCACAGAGCCTTTCCTACATCTGGGCTGCCTGCCGTGGCAAAGTGCAGGCGTGGGGTGAGGCCATGGCTTTGTCTTTCCAGGAAAAAATGAGCCCCTGGCCGAAGCAGCAGGCCCAGGCAGAGCCTTGAGCTTGAAGCCCAGTAGGTCTGTGGCCCTCAGGGCCAGAGCCATGCTTTCAAGGCAGGGAAGCGGCCTGCAAGCTGAGTGGGAGTGGGGGAGGGGAGGGAGACAGCTGAAGCCGAGTCCAGAAGGGCGGCGATGGAAGAGCTGCAGCTGGGTCAGAGCCTGGAGGGAGGGCGGGGCCTTCACTGAGGCCCCCCCCCCCCCCCCCCCCGAGGCCAGCCATAGGCCCCGGCGGTCGCGCATGCGCCCTTGGCCTGTGCGGTGTGTGGGGGGTTGAACCCAAGCCCGCAGGGCTCCCGGAGCGGCCAGAGAAAGAAGGGCCCATGGAGAGGTAGGCGAGGTGGGCAGGGGGCGCCACCTTACTCTCCTCAGCTCCCTGAGGGAGAGAGAGAGAGACAGAGACAGAGAGAGAGATCCCTGACCTCTGAGTCTCTGCCTCCACCGCTGGCTGGTGCCAACTCACGCGCCATCCCACTTCCAGCCATCACCCCCACGCCTGCCCCGGGGCCAGCCCCACCACAGAGAGGCCGGTTGGTTCCTGCTCACCTCTGTGCCGTCCCTTCCCGACCTGACCCCAGTGCAGGGGATAAGCTTCAGACAAGTCTTTCCATGTCCCTCTGCATGACAATAGACTTCCTCCCCTCTCCCATTCCACAGGCCCACCCACCCGGGACATCCACCTTTGTCATTAGCTCAGGAGAGGATGCAAGATGAGAATCTCTGCTATTGTGTGGGGAGACTCAGTTTCCCGGGTTTCCCCCATGGACACATGTTCTTCAGCTGGGTCTGATTTTCTCCAGACAAGCTGTCTTGGGAAGGATTTGGCCAGCCCTAAGAACCTGAAGGGAAAGGGCGGAGGGGGGTTCTCTCTCTGCCCCCGACAGCCCCGAGCTGGGTCGGTCCCTCAGACCTGGCCAGGGGCAGCCCATCCCCCGGCGCCCTTCCCCGGGGCATCCAAGGGCAGGCTCGGCGCCAGCCCCACCCCGCTCGCCACTGCCCGACCATCGTCCTCCCTCGGGGGGCCTGGGCAGGACAGGGACCCGGCTGTGGGAGGCCTCCAGATCTCAGGCCTGGCACACCGTTTAGCAGGCTGCTTCCTCCTCTGACGGGGGCCCAGCACACGCCCCAGGAGACTTGGCAGCCGCCCCCAGGGCTCTATCCTCTGGAACTCGTCCCCCTTGGAAGGGGCCTGGCCCAGGTGCCAGGTTCGGCTGGTCGGCCCAGCCTCCTTTGGAGAAAGCAGGCAAGCCGAGCCAGGCTTGCAGTGGCCCTGGCGTGACACCTGCCACCTCAGGCAGAGGGCCTCCCGCGTGCCCTCCATGGCGGGTTTTCTCCCCGGAGCCGTGGCCTGGGCACTAGGAAGGCCGGGCCTCCCCGACTCCCGGGAGGAGGGGCTAGCCCAGTTGCGCCCTGGCCCCCAAACCCTCTGGTGCCATCTGCCTGTCTCGGCACTTCTGACTCCACAGAGCCTTTCCTACATCTGGGCTGCCTGCCGTGGCAAAGTGCAGGCGTGGGGTGAGGCCATGGCTTTGTCTTTCCAGGAAAAAATGAGCCCCTGGCCGAAGCAGCAGGCCCAGGCAGAGCCTTGAGCTTGAAGCCCAGTAGGTCTGTGGCCCTCAGGGCCAGAGCCATGCTTTCAAGGCAGGGAAGCGGCCTGCAAGCTGAGTGGGAGTGGGGGAGGGGAGGGAGACAGCTGAAGCCGAGTCCAGAAGGGCGGCGATGGAAGAGCTGCAGCTGGGTCAGAGCCTGGAGGGAGGGCGGGGCCTTCACTGAGGCCCCCCCCCCCCCCCCCCGAGGCCAGCCCTAGGCCCCGGCGGTCGCGCATGCGCCCTTGGCCTGTGCGGTGTGTGGGGGGTTGAACCCAAGCCCGCAGGGCTCCCGGAGCGGCCAGAGAAAGAAGGGCCCATGGAGAGGTAGGCGAGGTGGGCAGGGGGCGCCACCTTACTCTCCTCAGCTCCCTGAGGGAGAGAGACAGAGACAGAGACAGAGAGAGAGATCCCTGACCTCTGAGTCTCTGCCTCCACCGCTGGCTGGTGCCAACTCACGCGCCATCCCACTTCCAGCCATCACCCCCACGCCTGCCCCGGGGCCAGCCCCACCACAGAGAGGCCGGTTGGTTCCTGCTCACCTCTGTGCCGTCCCTTCCCGACCTGACCCCAGTGCAGGGGATAAGCTTCAGACAAGTCTTTCCATGTCCCTCTGCATGACAATAGACTTCCTCCCCTCTCCCATTCCACAGGCCCACCCACCCGGGACATCCACCTTTGTCATTAGCTCAGGAGAGGATGCAAGATGAGAATCTCTGCTATTGTGTGGGGAGACTCAGTTTCCCGGGTTTCCCCCATGGACACATGTTCTTCAGCTGGGTCTGATTTTCTCCAGACAAGCTGTCTTGGGAAGGATTTGGCCAGCCCTAAGAACCTGAAGGGAAAGGGCGGAGGGGGGTTCTCTCTCTGCCCCCGACAGCCCCGAGCTGGGTCGGTCCCTCAGACCTGGCCAGGGGCAGCCCATCCCCCGGCGCCCTTCCCCGGGGCATCCAAGGGCAGGCTCGGCGCCAGCCCCACCCCGCTCGCCACTGCCCGACCATCGTCCTCCCTCGGGGGGCCTGGGCAGGACAGGGACCCGGCTGTGGGAGGCCTCCAGATCTCAGGCCTGGCACACCGTTTAGCAGGCTGCTTCCTCCTCTGACGGGGGCCCAGCACACGCCCCAGGAGACTTGGCAGCCGCCCCCAGGGCTCTAGCCTCTGGAACTCGTCCCCTTGGAAGGGGCCTGGCCCAGGTGCCAGGTTCGGCTGGTCGGCCAGCCTCCTTTGGAGAAAGCAGGCAAGCCGAGCCAGGCTTGCAGTGGCCCTGGCGTGACACCTGCCACCTCAGGCAGAGGGCCTCCCGCGTGCCCTCCATGGCGGGTTTCTCCCCGGAGCCGTGGCCTGGGCACTAGGAAGGCCGGGCCTCCCCGACTCCCGGGAGGAGGGGCTAGCCCAGTTGCGCCCTGGCCCCCAAACCCTCTGGTGCCATCTGCCTGTCTCGGCACTTCTGACTCCACAGAGCCTTTCCTACATCTGGGCTGCCTGCCGTGGCAAAGTGCAGGCGTGGGGTGAGGCCATGGCTTTGTCTTTCCAGGAAAAAATGAGCCCCTGGCCGAAGCAGCAGGCCCAGGCAGAGCCTTGAGCTTGAAGCCCAGTAGGTCTGTGGCCCTCAGGGCCAGAGCCATGCTTTCAAGGCAGGGAAGCGGCCTGCAAGCTGAGTGGGAGTGGGGGAGGGGAGGGAGACAGCTGAAGCCGAGTCCAGAAGGGCGGCGATGGAAGAGCTGCAGCTGGGTCAGAGCCTGGAGGGAGGGCGGGGCCTTCACTGAGGACTCCCCTCCCCCCCCCCCCCCCCGAGGCCAGCCCTAGGCCCTGGCGGTCACGCATGCGCCCTTGGCCTGTGCGGTGTGTGGGGGGTTGAACCCAAGCCCGCAGGGCTCCCGGAGCGGCCAGAGAAAGAAGGGCTCATGGAGAGGTAGGCGAGGTGGGCAGGGGGCGCCACCTTACTCTCCTCAGCTCCCTGAGGGAGAGAGAGAGAGACAGAGACAGAGAGAGAGATCCCTGACCTCTGAGTCTCTGCCTCCACCGCTGGCTGGTGCCAACTCACGCGCCATCCCACTTCCAGCCATCACCCCCACACCTGCCTCAGGGCCAGCCCCACCACAGACAGGCCGGTTGGTTCCTGCTCACCTCTGTGCCGTCCCTTCCCGACCTGACCCCAGTGCAGGGGATAAGCTTCAGAAAAGTCTTTCCATGTCCCTCTGCATGACAATAGACTTCCTCCCCTCTCCCATTCCACAGACCCACCCGGGACATCCACCTTTGTCATTAGCTCAGGAGAGGATGCAAGATGAGAATCTCTGCTATTGTGTGGGGAGACTCAGTTTCCCGGGTTTCCCCCATGGACACATGTTCTTCAGCTGGGTCTGATTTTCTCCAGACAAGCTGTCTTGGGAAGGATTTGGCCAGCCCTAAGAACCTGAAGGGAAAGGGCGAAGGGGGGTTCTCTCTCTGCCCCCGACAGCCCCGAGCTGGGTCGATCCCTCAGACCTGGCCAGGGGCAGCCCATCCCCCGGCGCCCTTGCCCGGGGCATCCAAGGGCAGGCTCGGCGCCAGCGCCACCCTGCTCGCCACTGCCCGACCATCGTCCTCCCTCGGGGGGCCTGGGCAGGACAGGGACCCGGCTGTGGGAGGCCTCCAGATCTCAGGCCTGGCACACCGTTTACCAGGCTGCTTTCTCCTCTGACGGGGGCCCAGCACACGCCCCAGGAGACTTGGCAGCCGCCCCCAGGGCTCTATCCTCTGGAACTCGTCCCCTTGGAAGGGGCCTGGCCCAGGTGCCAGGTTCGGCTGGTCGGCCAGCCTCCTTTGGAGAAAGCAGGCAAGCCGAGCCAGGCTTGCAGTGGCCCTGGCGTGACACCTGCCACCTCAGGCAGAGGGCCTCCCGCGTGCCCTCCATGGCGGGTTTCTCCCCGGAGCCGTGGCCTGGGCACTAGGAAGGCCGGGCCTCCCCGACTCCCGGGAGGAGGGGCTAGCCCAGTTGCGCCCTGGCCCCCAAACCCTCTGGTGCCATCTGCCTGTCTCGGCACTTCTGACTCCACAGAGCCTTTCCTACATCTGGGCTGCCTGCCGTGGCAAAGTGCAGGCGTGGGGTGAGGCCATGGTTTTGTCTTTCCAGGAAAAAATGAGCCCCTGGCCGAAGCAGCAGGCCCAGGCAGAGCCTTGAGCTTGAAGCCCAGTAAGTCTGTGGCCCTCAGGGCCAGAGCCATGCTTTCAAGGCAGGGAAGCGGCCTGCAAGCTGAGTGGGAGTGGGGGAGGGGAGGGAGACAGCTGAAGCCGAGTCCAGAAGGGCGGCGATGGAAGAGCTGCGGCTGGGTCAGAGCCTGGAGGGAGGGCGGGGCCTTCACTGAGGACCCCCCCGAGGCCAGCCCTAGGCCCCGGCGGTCACGCATGCGCCCTTGGCCTGTGCGGTGTGTGGGGGGTTGAACCCAAGCCCGCAGGGCTCCCGGAGCGGCCAGAAAAAGAAGGGCCCATGGAGAGGTAGGCGAGGTGGGCAGGGGGCGCCACCTTACTCTCCTCAGCTCCCTGAGGGAGAGAGACAGAGACAGAGACAGAGAGAGAGATCCCTGACCTCTGAGTCTCTGCCTCCACCGCTGGCTGGTGCCAACTCACGCGCCATCCCACTTCCAGCCATCACCCCCACGCCTGCCCCGGGGCAAGCCCCACCACAGAGAGGCCGGTTGGTTCCTGCTCACCTCTGTGCCGTCCCTTCCCGACCTGACCCCAGTGCAGGGGATAAGCTTCAGACAAGTCTTTCCATGTCCCTCTGCATGACAATAGACTTCCTCCCCTCTCCCATTCCACAGGCCCACCCGGGACATCCACCTTTGTCATTAGCTCAGGAGAGGATGCAAGATGAGAATCTCTGCTATTGTGTGGGGAGACTCAGTTTCCCGGGTTTCCCCCATGGACACATGTTCTTCAGCTGGGTCTGATTTTCTCCAGACAAGCTGTCTTGGGAAGGATTTGGCCAGCCCTAAGAACCTGAAGGGAAAGGGCGGAGGGGGGTTCTCTCTCTGCCCCCGACAGCCCCGAGATGGGTCGGTCCCTCAGACCTGGCCAGGGGCAGCCCATCCCCCGGCGCCCTTCCCCGAGGCATCCAAGGGCAGGCTCGGCGCCAGCCCCACCCCGCTCGCCACTGCCCGACCATCGTCCTCCCTCGGGGGGCCTGGGCAGGACAGGGACCCGGCTGTGGGAGGCCTCCAGATCTCAGGCCTGGCACACCGTTTACCAGGCTGCTTCCTCC
This sequence comes from Diceros bicornis minor, assembly GCF_020826845.1. Classification (NCBI taxonomy): domain Eukaryota; kingdom Metazoa; phylum Chordata; class Mammalia; order Perissodactyla; family Rhinocerotidae; genus Diceros; species Diceros bicornis. The sequence goes on along the minus strand of NW_026691411.1, from coordinate 75,231 downwards.
TCTGACGGGGGCCCAGCACACGCCCCAGGAGACTTGGCAGCCGCCCCCAGGGCTCTAGCCTCTGGAACTCGTCCCCTTGGAAGGGGCCTGGCCCAGGTGCCAGGTTCGGCTGGTCGGCCAGCCTCCTTTGGAGAAAGCAGGCAAGCCGAGCCAGGCTTGCAGTGGCCCTGGCGTGACACCTGCCACCTCAGGCAGAGGGCCTCCCGCGTGCCCTCCATGGCGGGTTTCTCCCCGGAGCCGTGGCCTGGGCACTAGGAAGGCCGGGCCTCCCCGACTCCCGGGAGGAGGGGCTAGCCCAGTTGCGCCCTGGCCCCCAAACCCTCTGGTGCCATCTGCCTGTCTCAGCACTTCTGACTCCACAGAGCCTTTCCTACATCTGGGCTGCCTGCCGTGGCAAAGTGCAGGCGTGGGGTGAGGCCATGGCTTTGTCTTTCCAGGAAAAAATGAGCCCCTGGCCGAAGCAGCAGGCCCAGGCAGAGCCTTGAGCTTGAAGCCCAGTAGGTCTGTGGCCCTCAGGGCCAGAGCCATGCTTTCAAGGCAGGGAAGCGGCCTCCAAGCTGAGTGGGAGTGGGGGAGGGGAGGGAGACAGCTGAAGCCGAGTCCAGAAGGGTGGCGATGCAAGAGCTGCAGCTGGGTCAGAGCCTGGAGTGAGGGCGGGGCCTTCACTGAGGACCCCCCCCCCCCGAGGCCAGCCCTAGGCCCCGGCGGTCACACATGCGCCCTTGGCCTGTGCGGTGTGTGGGGTGTTGAACCCAAGCCCGCAGTGCTCCCGGAGTGGCCAGAGAAGGAAGGGCCCATGGAGAGGTAGGCGAGGTGGGCAGGGGGCGCCACCTTACTCTCCTCAGCTCCCTGAGGGAGAGAGAGAGAGACAGAGACAGAGAGAGAGATCCCTGACCTCTGAGTCTCTGCCTCCTCCGCTGGCTGGTGCCAACTCACGCGCCATCCCACTTCCAGCCATCACCCCCACGCCTGCCCCGGGGCCAGCCCCACCACAGAGAGGCCGGTTGGTTCCTGCTCACCTCTGTGCCGTCCCTTCCCGACCTGACCCCAGTGCAGGGGATAAGCTTCAGACAAGTCTTTCCATGTCCCTCTGCATGACAATAGACTTCCTCCCCTCTCCCATTCCACAGGCCCACCCGGGACATCCACCTTTGTCATTAGCTCAGGAGAGGATGCAAGATGAGAATCTCTGCTATTGTGTGGGGAGACTCAGTTTCCCGGGTTTCCCCCATGGACACATGTTCTTCAGCTGGGTCTGATTTTCTCCAGACAAGCTGTCTTGGGAAGGATTTGGCCAGCCCGAAGAACCTGAAGGGAAAGGGCGGAGGGGGGTTCTCTCTCTGCCCCCGACAGCCCCGAGCTGGGTCGGTCCCTCAGACCTGGCCAGGGGCAGCCCATCCCCCGGCGCCCTTCCCCGGGGCATCCAAGGGCAGGCTCGGCGCCAGCCCCACCCTGCTCGCCACTGCCCGACCATCGTCCTCCCTCGGGGGGCCTGGGCAGGACAGGGACCCGGGTGTGGGAGGCCTCCAGATCTCAGGCCTGGCACACCGTTTACCAGGCTGCTTTCTCCTCTGACGGGGGCCCAGCACACGCCCCAGGAGACTTGGCAGCCGCCCCCAGGGCTCTAGCCATTGGAACTCGTCCCCTTGGAAGGGGCCTGGCCCAGGTGCCAGGTTCGGCTGGTCGGCCAGCCTCCTTTGGAGAAAGCAGGCAAGCCGAGCCAGGCTTGCAGTGGCCCTGGCGTGACACCTGCCACCTCAGGCAGAGGGCCTCCCGCGGGCCCTCCATGGCGGGTTTCTCCCCGGAGCCGTGGCCTGGGCACTAGGAAGGCCGGGCCTCCCCGACTCCTGGGAGGAGGGGCTAGCCCAGTTGCGCCCTGGCCCCCAAACCCTCTGGTGCCATCTGCCTGTCTCGGCACTTCTGACTACACAGAGCCTTTCCTACATCTGGGCTGCCTGCCGTGGCAAAGTGCAGGCGTGGTGTGAGGCCATGGCTTTGTCTTTCCAGGAAAAAATGAGCCCCTGGCCGAAGCAGCAGGCCCAGGCAGAGCCTTGAGCTTGAAGCCCAGTAGGTCTGTGGCCCTCAGGGCCAGAGCCATGCTTTCAAGGCAGGGAAGCGGCCTGCAAGCTGAGTGGGAGTGGGGGAGGGGAGGGAGACAGCTGAAGCCGAGTCCAGAAGGGCGGCGATGGAAGAGCTGCAGCTGGGTCAGAGCCTGGAGGGAGGGCGGGGCCTTCACTGAGGACTCCCCCCCCCCCCCCCCGAGGCCAGCCCTAGGCCCTGGCGGTCACGCATGCGCCCTTGGCCTGTGCGGTGTGTGGGGGGTTGAACCCAAGCCCGCAGGGCTCCCGGAGCGGCCAGAGAAAGAAGGGCTCATGGAGAGGTAGGCGAGGTGGGCAGGGGGCGCCACCTTACTCTCCTCAGCTCCCTGAGGGAGAGAGAGAGAGACAGAGACAGAGAGAGAGATCCCTGACCTCTGAGTCTCTGCCTCCACCGCTGGCTGGTGCCAACTCACGCGCCATCCCACTTCCAGCCATCACCCCCACACCTGCCTCGGGGCCAGCCCCACCACAGACAGGCCGGTTGGTTCCTGCTCACCTCTGTGCCGTCCCTTCCCGACCTGACCCCAGTGCAGGGGATAAGCTTCAGAAAAGTCTTTCCATGTCCCTCTGCATGACAATAGACTTCCTCCCCTCTCCCATTCCACAGACCCACCCGGGACATCCACCTTTGTCATTAGCTCAGGAGAGGATGCAAGATGAGAATCTCTGCTATTGTATGGGGAGACTCAGTTTCCCGGGTTTCCCCCATGGACACATGTTCTTCAGCTGGGTCTGATTTTCTCCAGACAAGCTGTCTTGGGAAGGATTTGGCCAGCCCTAAGAACCTGAAGGGAAAGGGCGAAGGGGGGTTCTCTCTCTGCCCCCGACAGCCCCGAGCTGGGTCGATCCCTCAGACCTGGCCAGGGGCAGCCCATCCCCCGGCGAACTTCCCCGGGGCATCCAAGGGCAGGCTCGGCGCCAGCGCCACCCTGCTCGCCACTGCCCGACCATCGTCCTCCCTCGGGGGGCCTGGGCAGGACAGGGACCCGGCTGTGGGAGGCCTCCAGATCTCAGGCCTGGCACACCGTTTACCAGGCTGCTTTCTCCTCTGACGGGGGCCCAGCACACGCCCCAGGAGACTTGGCAGCCGCCCCCAGGGCTCTATCCTCTGGAACTCGTCCCCTTGGAAGGGGCCTGGCCCAGGTGCCAGGTTCGGCTGGTCGGCCAGCCTCCTTTGGAGAAAGCAGGCAAGCCGAGCCAGGCTTGCAGTGGCCCTGGCGTGACACCTGCCACCTCAGGCAGAGGGCCTCCCGCGTGCCCTCCATGGCGGGTTTCTCCCCGGAGCCGTGGCCTGGGCACTAGGAAGGCCGGGCCTCCCCGACTCCCGGGAGGAGGGGCTAGCCCAGTTGCGCCCTGGCCCCCAAACCCTCTGGTGCCATCTGCCTGTCTCGGCACTTCTGACTCCACAGAGCCTTTCCTACATCTGGGCTGCCTGCCGTGGCAAAGTGCAGGCGTGGGGTGAGGCCATGGCTTTGTCTTTCCAGGAAAAAATGAGCCCCTGGCCGAAGCAGCAGGCCCAGGCAGAGCCTTGAGCTTGAAGCCCAGTAGGTCTGTGGCCCTCAGGGCCAGAGCCATGCTTTCAAGGCAGGGAAGCGGCCTCCAAGCTGAGTGGGAGTGGGGGAGGGGAGGGAGACAGCTGAAGCCGAGTCCAGAAGGGTGGCGATGCAAGAGCTGCAGCTGGGTCAGAGCATGGAGTGAGGGCGGGGCCTTCACTGAGGACCCCCCCCCCCCGAGGCCAGCCCTAGGCCCCGGCGGTCACACATGCGCCCTTGGCCTGTGCGGTGTGTGGGGTGTTGAACCCAAGCCCGCAGTGCTCCCGGAGTGGCCAGAGAAGGAAGGGCCCATGGAGAGGTAGGCGAGGTGGGCAGGGGGCGCCACCTTACTCTCCTCAGCTCCCTGAGGGAGAGAGAGAGAGACAGAGACAGAGAGAGAGATCCCTGACCTCTGAGTCTCTGCCTCCACCGCTGGCTGGTGCCAACTCACGCGCCATCCCACTTCCAGCCATCACCCCCACGCCTGCCCCGGGGCCAGCCCCACCACAGAGAGGCCGGTTGGTTCCTGCTCACCTCTGTGCCGTCCCTTCCCGACCTGACCCCAGTGCAGGGGATAAGCTTCAGACAAGTCTTTCCATGTCCCTCTGCATGACAATAGACTTCCTCCCCTCTCCCATTCCACAGGCCCACCCGGGACATCCACCTTTGTCATTAGCTCAGGAGAGGATGCAAGATGAGAATCTCTGCTATTGTGTGGGGAGACTCAGTTTCCCGGGTTTCCCCCATGGACACATGTTCTTCAGCTGGGTCTGATTTTCTCCAGACAAGCTGTCTTGGGAAGGATTTGGCCAGCCCGAAGAACCTGAAGGGAAAGGGCGGAGGGGGGTTCTCTCTCTGCCCCCGACAGCCCCGAGCTGGGTCGGTCCCTCAGACCTGGCCAGGGGCAGCCCATCCCCCGGCGCCCTTCCCCGGGGCATCCAAGGGCAGCCTCGGCGCCAGCCCCACCCTGCTCGCCACTGCCCGACCATCGTCCTCCCTCGGGGGGCCTGGGCAGGACAGGGACCCGGGTGTGGGAGGCCTCCAGATCTCAGGCCTGGCACACCGTTTACCAGGCTGCTTTCTCCTCTGACGGGGGCCCAGCACACGCCCCAGGAGACTTGGCAGCCGCCCCCAGGGCTCTAGCCATTGGAACTCGTCCCCTTGGAAGGGGCCTGGCCCAGGTGCCAGGTTCGGCTGGTCGGCCAGCCTCCTTTGGAGAAAGCAGGCAAGCCGAGCCAGGCTTGCAGTGGCCCTGGCGTGACACCTGCCACCTCAGGCAGTGGGCCTCCCACGTGCCCTCCATGGCGGGTTTCTCCCCGGAGCCGTGGCCTGGGCACTAGGAAGGCCGGGACTCCCCGACTCCCGGGAGGAGGGGCTAGCCCAGTTGCGCCCTGGCCCCCAAACCCTCTGGTGCCATCTGCCTGTCTCGGCACTTCTGACTCCACAGAGCCTTTCCTACATCTGGGCTGCCTGCCGTGGCAAAGTGCAGGCGTGGGGTGAGGCCATGGCTTTGTCTTTCCAGGAAAAAATGAGCCCCTGGCCGAAGCAGCAGGCCCAGGCAGAGACTTGAGCTTGAAGCCCAGTAGGTCTGTGGCCCTCAGGGCCAGAGCCATGCTTTCAAGGCAGGGAAGCGGCCTGCAAGCTGAGTGGGAGTGGGGGAGGGGAGGGAGACAGCTGAAGCCGAGTCCAGAAGGGCGGCGATGGAAGAGCTGCAGCTGGGTCAGAGCCTGGAGGGAGGGCGGGGCCTTCACTGAGGACCCCCCCCCCCAGAGGCCAGCCCTAGGCCCTGGAGGTCGCGCATGCGCCCTTGGCCTGTGCGGTGTGTGGGGGGTTAAACCCAAGCCCGCAGGGCTCCCGGAGCGGCCAGAGAAAGAAGGGCCCATGGAGAGGTAGGCGAGGTGGGCAGGGGGCGCCACCTTACTCTCCTCAGCTCCCTGAGGGAGAGAGAGAGAGACAGAGACAGAGAGAGAGATCCCTGACCTCTGAGTCTCTGCCTCCACCGCTGACTGGTGCCAACTCACGCGCCATCCCACTTCCAGCCATCATCCCCACGCCTGCCCCGGGGCCAGCCCCACCACAGAGAGGCCCGTTGGTTCCTGCTCACCTCTGTGCCGTCCCTTCCCGACCTGACCCCAGTGCAGGGGATAAGCTTCAGACAAGTCTTTCCATGTCCCTCTGCATGACAATAGACTTCCTCCCCTCTCCCATTCCACAGGCCCACCCGGGACATCCACATTTGTCATTAGCTCAGGAGAGGATGCAAGATGAGAATCTCTGCTATTGTGTGGGGAGACTCAGTTTCCCGGGTTTCCCCCATGGACACATGTTCTTCAGCTGGGTCTGATTTTCTCCAGACAAGCTGTCTTGGGAAGGATTTGGCCAGCCCTAAGAACCTGAAGGGAAAGGGCGGAGGGGGGTTCTCTCTCTGCCCCCGACAGCCCCGAGCTGGGTCGGTCCCTCAGACCTGGCCAGGGGCAGCCCATCCCCCGGCGCCCTTCCCCGGGGCATCCAAGGGCAGGCTCGGCGCCAGCCCCACCCCGCTCGCCACTGCCCGACCATCGTCCTCCCTCGGGGGGCCTGGGCAGGACAGGGACCCGGCTGTGGGAGGCCTCCAGATCTCAGGCCTGGCACAACGTTTACCAGGCTGCTTCCTCCTCTGACGGGGGCCCAGCACACGCCCCAGGAGACTTGGCAGCCGGCCCCAGGGCTCTATCCTCTGGAACTCGTCCCCTTGGAAGGGGCCTGGCCCAGGTGCCAGGTTCGGCTGGTCGGCCAGCCTCCTTTGGAGGAAGCAGGCAAGCCGAGCCAGGCTTGCAGTGGCCCTGGCGTGACACCTGCCACCTCAGGCAGAGGGCCTCCCACGTGCCCTCCATGGCGGGTTTCTCCCTGGAGCCGTGGCCTGGGCACTAGGAAGGCCGGGCCTCCCCGACTCCCGGGAGGAGGGGCTAGCCCAGTTGCGCCCTGGCCCCCAAACCCTCTGGTGCCATCTGCCTGTCTCGGCACTTCTGACTCCACAGAGCCTTTCCTACATCTGGGCTGCCTGCCGTGGCAAAGTGCAGGCGTGGGGTGAGGCCATGGTTTTGTCTTTCCAGGAAAAAATGAGCCCCTGGCCGAAGCAGCAGGCCCAGGCAGAGCCTTGAGCTTGAAGCCCAGTAGGTCTGTGTCCCTCAGGGCCAGAGCAATGCTTTCAAGGCAGGGAAGCGGCCTGCAAGCTGAGTGGGAGTGGGGGAGGGGAGGGAGACAGCTGAAGCCGAGGCCAGAAGGGCGGTGATGGAAGAGCTGCAGCTGGGTCAGAGCCTGGAGTGGGGCGGGGCCTTCACTGAGGACCCCCCCACCCCGAGGACAGCCCTAGGCCCCGGCGGTCACGCATGCGCCCTGGGCCTGTGCGGTGTGTGGGGGGTTGAACCCAAGCCCGCAGGGCTCCCGGAGCGGCCAGAGAAACAAGGGCCCATGGAGAGGTAGGCGAGGTGGGCAGGGGGCGCCACCTTACTCTCCTCAGCTCCCTGAGGGAGAGAGACAGAGACAGAGACAGAGAGAGAGATCCCTGACCTCTGAGTCTCTGCCTCCACCGCTGGCTGGTGCCAACTCACGCGCCATCCCACTTCCAGCCATCACCCCCACGCCTGCCCCGGGGCCAGCCCCACCACAGAGAGGCCGGTTGGTTCCTGCTCACCTCTGTGCCGTCCCTTCCCGACCTGACCCCAGTGCAGGGGATAAGCTTCAGACAAGTCTTTCCATGTCCCTCTGCATGACAATAGACTTCCTCCCCTCTCCCATTCCACAGGCCCACCCACCCGGGACATCCACCTTTGTCATTAGCTCAGGAGAGGATGCAAGATGAGAATCTCTGCTATTGTGTGGGGAGACTCATTTGCCCGGGTTTCCCCCATGGACACATGTTCTTCAGCTGGGTCTGATTTTCTCCAGACAAGCTGTCTTGGGAAGGATTTGGCCAGCCCTAAGAACCTGAAGGGAAAGGGCGGAGGGGGGTTCTCTCTCTGCCCCCAACAGCCCCGAGCTGGTCGGTCCCTCAGACCTGGCCAGGGGCAGCCCATCCCCCGGCGCCCTTCCCCGGGGCATCCAAGGGCAGGCTCGGCGCCAGCGCCACCCTGCTCGCCACTGCCCGACCATCGTCCTCCCTCGGGTCCCTGGGCAGGACAGGGACACGGCTGTGGGAGGCCTCCAGATCTCAGGCCTGGCACACCGTTTACCATGCTGCTTCCTCCTCTGACGGGGGCCCAGCACACGCCCCAGGAGACTTGGCAGCCGCCCCCAGGGCTCTAGCCTCTGGAACTCGTCCCCTTGGAAGGGGCCTGGCCCAGGTGCCAGGTTCGGCTGGTCGGCCAGCCTCCTTTGGAGAAAGCAGGCAAGCCGAGCCAGGCTTGCAGTGGCCCTGGCGTGACACCTGCCACCTCAGGCAGAGGGCCTCCCGCGTGCCCTCCATGGCGGGTTTCTCCCCGGAGCCGTGGCCTGGGCACTAGGAAGGCCGGGCCTCCCCGACTCCCGGGAGGAGGGGCTAGCCCAGTTGCGCCCTGGCCCCCAAACCCTCTGGTGCCATCTGCCTGTCTCGGCACTTCTGACTCCACAGAGCCTTTCCTACATCTGGGCTGCCTGCCGTGGCAAAGTGCAGGCGTGGGGTGAGGCCATGGCTTTGTCTTTCCAGGAAAAAATGAGCCCCTGGCCGAAGCAGCAGGCCCAGGCAGAGCCTTGAGCTTGAAGACCAGTAGGTCTGTGGCCCTCAGGGCCAGAGCCATGCTTTCAAGGCAGGGAAGCGGCCTCCAAGCTGAGTGGGAGTGGGGGAGGGGAGGGAGACAGCTGAAGCCGAGTCCAGAAGGGTGGCGATGCAAGAGCTGCAGCTGGGTCAGGTCAGAGCCTGGAGTGAGGGCGGGGCCTTCACTGAGGACCCCCCCCCCCCCCGAGGCCAGCCCTAGGCCCCGGCGGTCACGCATGTGCCCTGGGCCTGTGCGGTGTGTGGGGTGTTGAACCCAAGCCCGCAGGGCTCCCGGAGTGGCCAGAGAAAGAAGGGCCCATGGAGAGGTAGGCGAGGTGGGCAGGGGGCGCCACCTTACTCTCCTCAGCTCCCTGAGGGAGAGAGAGAGAGACAGAGACAGAGAGAGAGATCCCTGACCTCTGAGTCTCTGCCTCCACCGCTGGCTGGTGCCAACTCACGCGCCATCCCACTTCCAGCCATCACCCCCACGCCTGCCCCGGGGCCAGCCCCACCACAGAGAGGCCGGTTGGTTCCTGCTCACCTCTGTGCCGTCCCTTCCCGACCTGACCCCAGTGCAGGGGATAAGCTTCAGACAAGTCTTTCCATGTCCCTCTGCATGACAATAGACTTCCTCCCCTCTCCCATTCCACAGGCCCACCCACCCGGGACATCCACCTTTGTCATTAGCTCAGGAGAGGATGCAAGATGAGAATCTCTGCTATTGTGTGGGGAGACTCAGTTTCCCGGGTTTCCCCCATGGACACATGTTCTTCAGCTGGGTCTGATTTTCTCCAGACAAGCTGTCTTGGGAAGGATTTGGCCAGCCCTAAGAACCTGAAGGGAAAGGGCGGAGGGGGGTTCTCTCTCTGCCCCCGACAGCCCCGAGCTGGGTCGGTCCCTCAGACCTGGCCAGGGGCAGCCCATCCCCCGGCGCCCTTCCCCGGGGCATCCAAGGGCAGGCTCGGCGCCAGCCCCACCCCGCTCGCCACTGCCCGACCATCGTCCTCCCTCGGGGGGCCTGGGCAGGACAGGGACCCGGCTGTGGGAGGCCTCCAGATCTCAGGCCTGGCACACCGTTTACCAGGCTGCTTCCTCCTCTGACGGGGGCCCAGCACACGCCCCAGGAGACTTGGCAGCCGCCCCCAGGGCTCTAGCCTCTGGAACTCGTCCCCTTGGAAGGGGCCTGGCCCAGGTGCCAGGTTCGGCTGGTCGGCCAGCCTCCTTTGGAGAAAGCAGGCAAGCCGAGCCAGGCTTGCAGTGGCCCTGGCGTGACACCTGCCACCTCAGGCAGAGGGCCTCCCGCCTGCCCTCCATGGCGAGTTTCTCCCCGGAGCCGTGGCCTGGGCACTAACAAGGCCGGGCCTCCCCGACTCCCGGGAGGAGGGGCTAGCCCAGTTGCGCCCTAGCCCCCAAACCCTCTGCTGCCATCTGCCTGTCTCGGCACTTCTGACTCCACAGAGCCTTTCCTACATCTGGGCTGCCTGCCGTGGCAAAGTGCAGGCGTGGGGTGAGGCCATGGCTTTGTCTTTCCAGGAAAAAATGAGCCCCTGGCCGAAGCAGCAGGCCCAGGCAGAGCCTTGAGCTTGAAGCCCAGTAGGTCTGTGGCCCTCAGGGCCAGAGCCATGCTTTCAAGGCAGGGAAGCGGCCTCCAAGCTGAGTGGGAGTGGGGGAGGGGAGGGAGACAGCTGAAGCCGAGTCCAGAAGGGTGGCGATGCAAGAGCTGCAGCTGGGTCAGAGCCTGGAGTGAGGGCGGGGCCTTCACTGAGGACCCCCCCCCCCGAGGACAGCCCTAGCCCCCGGCGGTCACGCATGCGCCCTTGGCCTGTGCGGTGTGTGGGGTGTTGAACCCAAGCCCGCAGGGCTCCCGGAGTGGCCAGAGAAAGAAGGGCCCATGGAGAGGTAGGCGAGGTGGGCAGGGGGCGCCACCTTACTCTCCTCAGCTCCCTGAGGGAGAGAGAGAGAGACAGAGACAGAGAGAGAGATCCCTGACCTCTGAGTCTCTGCCTCCACCGCAGGCTGGTGCCAACTCACGCGCCATCCCACTTCCAGCCATCACCCCCACGCCTGCCCCGGGGCCAGCCCCACCACAGAGAGGCCGGTTGGTTCCTGCTCACCTCTGTGCTGTCCCTTCCCTACCTGACCCCAGTGCAGGGGATAAGCTTCAGACAAGTCTTTCCATGTCCCTCTGCATGACAATAGACTTCCTCCCCTCTCCCATTCCACAGGCCCACCCACCCGGGACATCCACCTTTGTCATTAGCTCAGGAGAGGATGCAAGATGAGAATCTCTGCTATTGTGTGGGGAGACTCAGTTGCCCGGGTTTCCCCCATGGACACATGTTCTTCAGCTGGGTCTGATTTTCTCCAGACAAGCTGTCTTGGAAGGATTTGGCCAGCCCTAAGAACCTGAAGGGAAAGGGCGGAGGGGGGTTCTCTCTCTGCCCCCGACAGCCCCGAGCTGGGTCGGTCCCTCAGACCTGGCCAGGGGCAGCCCATCCCCCGGCGCCCTTCCCCGGGGCATCCAAGGGCAGGCTCGGCGCCAGCCCCACCCCGCTCGCCACTGCCCGACCATCGTCCTCCCTCGGGGGGCCTGGGCAGGACAGGGACCCGGCTGTGGGAGGCCTCCAGATCTCAGGCCTGGCACACCGTTTACCAGGCTGCTTCCTCCTCTGACGGGGGCCCAGCACACGCCCCAGGAGACTTGGCAGCCGCCCCCAGGGCTCTATCCTCTGGAACTCGTCCCCTTGGAAGGGGCCTGGCCCAGGTGCCAGGTTCGGCTGGTCGGCCAGCCTCCTTTGGAGAAGGCAGGCAAGCCGAGCCAGGCTTGCAGTGGCCCTGGCGTGACACCTGCCACCTCAGGCAGAGGGCCTCCCGCGGTCCCTCCATGGCGGGTTTCTCCCCGGAGCCGTGGCCTGGGCACTAGGAAGGCCGGGCCTCCCCGACTCCCGGGAGGAGGGGCTAGCCCAGTTGCGCCCTGGCCCCCAAACCCTCTGGTGCCATCTGCCTGTCTCGGCACTTCTGACTCCACAGAGCCTTTCCTACATCTGGGCTGCCTGCCGTGGCAAAGTGCAGGCGTGGGGTGAGGCCATGGCTTTGTCTTTCCAGGAAAAAATGAGTCCCTGGCCGAAGCAGCAGGCCCAGGCAGAGCCTTGAGCTTGAAGCCCAGTAGGTCTGTGGCCCTCAGGGCCAGAGCCATGCTTTCAAGGCAGGGAAGCGGCCTGCAAGCTGAGTGGGAGTGGGGGAGGGGAGGGAGACAGCTGAAGCCGAGGCCAGAAGGGCGGCGATGGAAGAGCTGCAGCTGGGTCAGAGCCTGGAGGGAGGGCGGGGCCTTCACTGAGGACCCCCCCGCCCCCCGAGGCCAGCCCTAGGCCCCGGCGGTCGCGCATGCGCCCTTGGCCTGTGCGGTGTGTGGGGGCTTGAACCCAAGCCCGCAGGGCTCCCGGAGCGGCCAGAGAAAGAAGGGCCCATGGAGAGGTAGGCGAGGTGGGCAGGGGGCGCCACCTTACTCTCCTCAGCTCCCTGAGGGAGAGAGAGAGAGACAGAGACAGAGAGAGAGATCCCTGACCTCTGAGTCTCTGCCTCCACCGCTGGCTGGTGCCAACTCACGCGCCATCCCACTTGCAGCCATCACCCCCACGCCTGCCCCGGGGCCAGCCCCACCACAGAGAGGCCGGTTGGTTCCTGCTCACCTCTGTGCCGTCCCTTCCCGACCTGACCCCAGTGCAGGGGATAAGCTTCAGACAAGTCTTTCCATGTCCCTCTGCATGACAATAGACTTCCTCCCCTCTCCCATTCCACAGGCCCACCCACCCGGGACATCCACCTTTGTCATTAGCTCAGGAGAGGATGCAAGATGAGAATCTCTGCTATTGTGTGGGGAGACTCAGTTGCCCGGGTTTCCCCCATGGACACATGTTCTTCAGCTGGGTCTGATTTTCTCCAGACTAGCTGTCTTGGGAAGGATTTGGCCAGCCCTAAGAACCTGAAGGGAAAGGGCGGAGGGGGGTTCTCTCTCTGCCCCCGACAGCCCCGAGCTGGGTCGGTCCCTCAGACCTGGCCAGGGGCAGCCCATCCCCCGGCGCCCTTCCCCGGGGCATCCAAGGGCAGGCTCGGCGCCAGCCCCACCCCGCTCGCCACTGCCCGACCATCGTCCTCCCTCGGGGGGCCTGGGCAGGACAGGGACCCGGCTGTGGGAGGCCTCCAGGTCTCATGCCTGGCACACCGTTTACCAGGCTGCTTCCTCCTCTGACGGGGGCCCAGCACACGCCCCAGGAGACTTGGCAGCCGCCCCCAGGGCTCTATCCTCTGGAACTCGTCCCCTTGGAAGGGGCCTGGCCCAGGTGCCAGGTTCGGCTGGTCGGCCAGCCTCCTTTGGAGAAAGCAGGCAAGCCGAGCCAGGCTTGCAGTGGCCCTGGCGTGACACCTGCCACCTCAGGCAGAGGGCCTCCCGCGGGCCCTCCATGGCGGGTTTCTCCCCGGAGCCGTGGCCTGGGCACTAGGAAGGCCGGGCCTCCCCGACTCCCGGGAGGAGGGGCTAGCCCAGTTGCGCCCTGGCCCCCAAACCCTCTGGTGCCATCTGCCTGTCTCGGCACTTCTGACTCCACAGAGCCTTTCCTACATCTGGGCTGCCTGCCGTGGCAAAGTGCAGGCGTGGGGTGAGGCCATGGCTTTGTCTTTCCAGGAAAAAATGAGCCCCTGGCCGAAGCAGCAGGCCCAGGCAGAGCCTTGAGCTTGAAGCCCAGTAGGTCTGTGGCCCTCAGGGCCAGAGCCATGCTTTCAAGGCAGGGAAGCGGCCTGCAAGCTGAGTGGGAGTGGGGGAGGGGAGGGAGACAGCTGAAGCCGAGTCCAGAAGGGCGGCGATGGAAGAGCTGCAGCTGGGTCAGAGCCTGGAGGGAGGGCGGGGCCTTCACTGAGGACCCCCCCGCCCCCCGAGGCCAGCCCTAGGCCCTGGCGGTCGCGCATGCGCCCTTGGCCTGTGCGGTGTGTGGGGGCTTGAACCCAAGCCCGCAGGGCTCCCGGAGCGGCCAGAGAAAGAAGGGCCCATGGAGAGGTAGGCGAGGTGGGCAGGGGGCGCCACCTTACTCTCCTCAGCTCCCTGAGGGAGAGAGACAGAGACAGAGACAGAGAGAGAGATCCCTGACCTCTGAGTCTCTGCCTCCACCGCTGGCTGGTGCCAACTCACGCGCCATCCCACTTCCAGCCATCACCCCCACGCCTGCCCCGGGGCCAGCCCCACCACAGAGAGGCCGGTTGGTTCCTGCTCACCTCTGTGCCGTCCCTTCCCGACCTGACCCCAGTGCAGGGGATAAGCTTCAGACAAGTCTTTCCATGTCCCTCTGCATGACAATAGACTTCCTCCCCTCTCCCATTCCACAGGCCCACCCACCCGGGACATCCACCTTTGTCATTAGCTCAGGAGAGGATGCAAGATGAGAATCTCTGCTATTGTGTGGGGAGACTCAGTTGCCCGGGTTTCCCCCATGGACACATGTTCTTCAGCTGGGTCTGATTTTCTCCAGACAAGCTGTCTTGGGAAGGATTTGGCCAGCCCTAAGAACCTGAAGGGAAAGGGCGGAGGGGGGTTCTCTCTCTGCCCCCGACAGCCCCGAGCTGGGTCGGTCCCTCAGACCTGGCCAGGGGCAGCCCATCCCCCGGCGCCCTTCCCCGGGGCATCCAAGGGCAGGCTCGGCGCCAGCCCCACCCCGCTCGCCACTGCCCGACCATCGTCCTCCCTCGGGGGGCCTGGGCAGGACAGGGACCCGGCTGTGGGAGGCCTCCAGATCTCAGGCCTGGCACACCGTTTACCAGGCTGCTTCCTCCTCTGACGGGGGCCCAGCACACGCCCCAGGAGACTTGGCAGCCGCCCCCAGGGCTCTATCCTCTGGAACTCGTCCCCTTGGAAGGGGCCTGGCCCAGGTGCCAGGTTCGGCTGGTCGGCCAGCCTCCTTTGGAGAAAGCAGGCAAGCCGAGCCAGGCTTGCAGTGGCCCTGGCGTGACACCTGCCACCTCAGGCAGAGGGCCTCCCGCGTGCCCTCCATGGCGGGTTTCTCCCCGGAGCCGTGGCCTGGGCACTAGGAAGGCCGGGCCTCCCCGACTCCCGGGAGGAGGGGCTAGCCCAGTTGCGCCCTGGCCCCCAAACCCTCTGGTGCCATCTGCCTGTCTCGGCACTTCTGACTCCACAGAGCCTTTCCTACATCTGGGCTGCCTGCCGTGGCAAAGTGCAGGCGTGGGGTGAGGCCATGGCTTTGTCTTTCCAGGAAAAAATGAGCCCCTGGCCGAAGCAGCAGGCCCAGGCAGAGCCTTGAGCTTGAAGCCCAGTAGGTCTGTGGCCCTCAGGGCCAGAGCCATGCTTTCAAGGCAGGGAAGCGGCCTGCAAGCTGAGTGGGAGTGGGGGAGGGGAGGGAGACAGCTGAAGCAGAGGCCAGAAGGGCGGCGATGGAAGAGCTGCAGCTGGGTCAGAGCCTGGAGGGAGGGCGGGGCCTTCACTGAGGACCCCCCCGCCCCCCGAGGCCAGCCCTAGGCCCCGGCGGTCGCGCATGCGCCCTTGGCCTGTGCGGTGTGTGGGGGCTTAAACCCAAGCCCGCAGGGCTCCCGGAGCGGCCAGAGAAAGAAGGGCCCATGGAGAGGTAGGCGAGGTGGGCAGGGGGCGCCACCTTACTCTCCTCAGCTCCCTGAGGGAGAGAGAGAGAGACAGAGACAGAGAGAGAGATCCCTGACCTCTGAGTCTCTGCCTCCACTGCTGGCTGGTGCCAACTCACGCGCCATCCCACTTACAGCCATCACCCCCACGCCTGCCCCGGGGCCAGCCCCACCACAGAGAGGCCGGTTGGTTCCTGCTCACCTCTGTGCCGTCCCTTCCCGACCTGACCCCAGTGCAGGGGATAAGCTTCAGACAAGTCTTTCCATGTCCCTCTGCATGACAATAGACTTCCTCCCCTCTCCCATTCCACAGGCCCACCCACCCGGGACATCCACCTTTGTCATTAGCTCAGGAGAGGATGCAAGATGAGAATCTCTGCTATTGTGTGGGGAGACTCAGTTTCCCGGGTTTCCCCCATGGACACATGTTCTTCAGCTGGGTCTGATTTTCTCCAGACTAGCTGTCTTGGGAAGGATTTGGCCAGCCCTAAGAACCTGAAGGGAAAGGGCGGAGGGGGGTTCTCTCTCTGCCCCCGACAGCCCCGAGCTGGGTCGGTCCCTCAGACCTGGCCAGGGGCAGCCCATCCCCCGGCGCCCTTCCCCGGGGCATCCAAGGGCAGGCTCGGCGCCAGCCCCACCCCGCTCGCCACTGCCCGACCATCGTCCTCCCTCGGGGGGCCTGGGCAGGACAGGGACCCGGCTGTGGGAGGCCTCCAGGTCTCAGGCCTGGCACACCGTTTACCAGGCTGCTTCCTCCTCTGACGGGGGCCCAGCACACGCCCCAGGAGACTTGGCAGCCGCCCCAAGGGCTCTATCCTCTGGAACTCGTCCCCTTGGAAGGGGCCTGGCCCAGGTGCCAGGTTCGGCTGGTCGGCCAGCCTCCTTTGGAGAAAGCAGGCAAGCCGAGCCAGGCTTGCAGTGGCCCTGGCGTGACACCTGCCACCTCAGGCAGAGGGCCTCCCGCGGGCCCTCCATGGCGGGTTTCTCCCCGGAGCCGTGGCCTGGGCACTAGGAAGGCCGGGCCTCCCCGACTCCCGGGAGGAGGGGCTAGCCCAGTTGCGCCCTGGCCCCCAAACCCTCTGGTGCCATCTGCCTGTCTCGGCACTTCTGACTCCACAGAGCCTTTCCTACATCTGGGCTGCCTGCCGTGGCAAAGTGCAGGCGTGGGGTGAGGCCATGGCTTTGTCTTTCCAGGAAAAAATGAGCCCCTGGCCGAAGCAGCAGGCCCAGGCAGAGCCTTGAGCTTGAAGCCCAGTAGGTCTGTGGCCCTCAGGGCCAGAGCCATGCTTTCAAGGCAGGGAAGCGGCCTGCAAGCTGAGTGGGAGTGGGGGAGGGGAGGGAGACAGCTGAAGCCGAGGCCAGAAGGGCGGCATGGAAGAGCTGCAGCTGGGTCAGAGCCTGGAGGGAGGGCGGGGCCTTCACTGAGGACCCCCCCGCCCCCCGAGGCCAGCCCTAGGCCCCGGCGGTCGCGCATGCGCCCTTGGCCTGTGCGGTGTGTGGGGGCTTGAACCCAAGCCCGCAGGGCTCCCGGAGCGGCCAGAGAAAGAAGGGCCCATGGAGAGGTAGGCGAGGTGGGCAGGGGGCGCCACCTTACTCTCCTCAGCTCCCTGAGGGAGAGAGAGAGAGACAGAGACAGAGAGAGAGATCCCTGACCTCTGAGTCTCTGCCTCCACCGCTGGCTGGTGCCAACTCACGCGCCATCCCACTTCCAGCCATCACCCCCACGCCTGCCCCGGGGCCAGCCCCACCACAGAGAGGCCGGTTGGTTCCTGCTCACCTCTGTGCCGTCCCTTCCCGACCTGACCCCAGTGCAGGGGATAAGCTTCAGACAAGTCTTTCCATGTCCCTCTGCATGACAATAGACTTCCTCCCCTCTCCCATTCCACAGGCCCACCCACCCGGGACATCCACCTTTGTCATTAGCTCAGGAGAGGATGCAAGATGAGAATCTCTGCTATTGTGTGGGGAGACTCAGTTGCCCGGGTTTCCCCCATGGACACATGTTCTTCAGCTGGGTCTGATTTTCTCCAGACTAGCTGTCTTGGGAAGGATTTGGCCAGCCCTAAGAACCTGAAGGGAAAGGGCGGAGGGGGGTTCTCTCTCTGCCCCCGACAGCCCCGAGCTGGGTCGGTCCCTCAGACCTGGCCAGGGGCAGCCCATCCCCCGGCGCCCTTCCCCGGGGCATCCAAGGGCAGGCTCGGCGCCAGCCCCACCCCGCTCGCCACTGCCCGACCATCGTCCTCCCTCGGGGGGCCTGGGCAGGACAGGGACCCGGCTGTGGGAGGCCTCCAGGTCTCAGGCCTGGCACACCGTTTACCAGGCTGCTTCCTCCTCTGACGGGGGCCCAGCACACGCCCCAGGAGACTTGGCAGCCGCCCCCAGGGCTCTATCCTCTGGAACTCGTCCCCTTGGAAGGGGCCTGGCCCAGGTGCCAGGTTCGGCTGGTCGGCCAGCCTCCTTTGGAGAAAGCAGGCAAGCCGAGCCAGGCTTGCAGTGGCCCTGGCGTGACACCTGCCACCTCAGGCAGAGGGCCTCCCGCGGGCCCTCCATGGCGGGTTTCTCCCCGGAGCCGTGGCCTGGGCACTAGGAAGGCCGGGCCTCCCCGACTCCCGGGAGGAGGGGCTAGCCCAGTTGCGCCCTGGCCCCCAAACCCTCTGGTGCCATCTGCCTGTCTCGGCTCTTCTGTCTCCACAGAGCCTTTCCTACATCTGGGCTGCCTGCCGTGGCAAAGTGCAGGCGTGGGGTGAGGCCATGGCTTTGTCTTTCCAGGAAAAAATGAGCCCCTGGCCGAAGCAGCAGGCCCAGGCAGAGCCTTGAGCTTGAAGCCCAGTAGGTCTGTGGCCCTCAGGGCCAGAGCCATGCTTTCAAGGCAGGGAAGCGGCCTGCAAGCTGAGTGGGAGTGGGGGAGGGGAGGGAGACAGCTGAAGCCGAGTCCAGAAGGGCGGCGATGGAAGAGCTGCAGCTGGGTCAGAGCCTGGAGGGAGGGCGGGGCCTTCACTGAGGACCCCCCCCGCCCCCCGAGGCCAGCCCTAGGCCCCGGCGGTCGCGCATGCGCCCTTGGCCTGTGCGGTGTGTGGGGGCTTGAACCCAAGTCCGCAGGGCTCCCGGAGCGGCCAGAGAAAGAAGGGCCCATGGAGAGGTAGGCGAGGTGGGCAGGGGGCGCCACCTTACTCTCCTCAGCTCCCTGAGGGAGAGAGAGAGAGACAGAGACAGAGAGAGAGATCCCTGACCTCTGAGTCTCTGCCTCCACCGCTGGCTGGTGCCAACTCACGCGCCATCCCACTTCCAGCCATCACCCCCACGCCTGCCCCGGGGCCAGCCCCACCACAGAGAGGCCGGTTGGTTCCTGCTCACCTCTGTGCCGTCCCTTCCCGACCTGACCCCAGTGCAGGGGATAAGCTTCAGACAAGTCTTTCCATGTCCCTCTGCATGACAATAGACTTCCTCCCCTCTCCCATTCCACAGGCCCACCCACCCGGGACATCCACCTTTGTCATTAGCTCAGGAGAGGATGCAAGATGAGAATCTCTGCTATTGTGTGGGGAGACTCAGTTGCCCGGGTTTCCCCCATGGACACATGTTCTTCAGCTGGGTCTGATTTTCTCCAGACAAGCTGTCTTGGGAAGGATTTGGCCAGCCCTAAGAACCTGAAGGGAAAGGGCGGAGGGGGGTTCTCTCTCTGCCCCCGACAGCCCCGAGCTGGGTCGGTCCCTCAGACCTGGCCAGGGGCAGCCCATCCCCCGGCGCCCTTCCCCGGGGCATCCAAGGGCAGGCTCGGCGCCAGCCCCACCCCGCTCGCCACTGCCCGACCATCGTCCTCCCTCGGGGGGCCTGGGCAGGACAGGGACCCGGCTGTGGGAGGCCTCCAGATCTCAGGCCTGGCACACCGTTTACCAGGCTGCTTCCTCCTCTGACGGGGGCCCAGCACACGCCCCAGGAGACTTGGCAGCCGCCCCCAGGGCTCTATCCTCTGGAACTCGTCCCCTTGGAAGGGGCCTGGCCCAGGTGCCAGGTTCGGCTGGTCGGCCAGCCTCCTTTGGAGAAAGCAGGCAAGCCGAGCCAGGCTTGCAGTGGCCCTGGCGTGACACCTGCCACCTCAGGCAGAGGGCCTCCCGCGGGCCCTCCATGGCGGGTTTCTCCCCGGAGCCGTGGCCTGGGCACTAGGAAGGCCGGGCCTCCCCGACTCCCGGGAGGAGGGGCTAGCCCAGTTGCGCCCTGGCCCCCAAACCCTCTGGTGCCATCTGCCTGTCTCGGCTCTTCTGTGTCCACAGAGCCTTTCCTACATCTGGGCTGCCTGCCGTGGCAAAGTGCAGGCGTGGGGTGAGGCCATGGCTTTGTCTTTCCAGGAAAAAATGAGCCCCTGGCCGAAGCAGCAGGCCCAGGCAGAGCCTTGAGCTTGAAGCCCAGTAGGTCTGTGGCCCTCAGGGCCAGAGCCATGCTTTCAAGGCAGGGAAGCGGCCTGCAAGCTGAGTGGGAGTGGGGGAGGGGAGGGAGACAGCTGAAGCCGAGGCCAGAAGGGCGGCGATGGAAGAGCTGCAGCTGGGTCAGAGCCTGGAGGGAGGGCGGGGCCTTCACTGAGGACCCCCCCGCCCCCCGAGGCCAGCCCTAGGCCCCGGCGGTCGCGCATGCGCCCTTGGCCTGTGCGGTGTGTGGGGGCTTGAACCCAAGTCCGCAGGGCTCCCGGAGCGGCCAGAGAAAGAAGGACCCATGGAGAGGTAGGCGAGGTGGGCAGGGGGCGCCACCTTACTCTCCTCAGCTCCCTGAGGGAGAGAGAGAGAGACAGAGACAGAGAGAGAGATCCCTGACCTCTGAGTCTCTGCCTCCACCGCTGGCTGGTGCCAACTCACGCGCCATCCCACTTCCAGCCATCACCCCCACGCCTGCCCCGGGGCCAGCCCCACCACAGAGAGGCCGGTTGGTTCCTGCTCACCTCTGTGCCGTCCCTTCCCGACCTGACCCCAGTGCAGGGGATAAGCTTCAGACAAGTCTTTCCATGTCCCTCTGCATGACAATAGACTTCCTCCCCTCTCCCATTCCACAGGCCCACCCACCCGGGACATCCACCTTTGTCATTAGCTCAGGAGAGGATGCAAGATGAGAATCTCTGCTATTGTGTGGGGAGACTCAGTTGCCCGGGTTTCCCCCATGGACACATGTTCTTCAGCTGGGTCTGATTTTCTCCAGACAAGCTGTCTTGGGAAGGATTTGGCCAGCCCTAAGAACCTGAAGGGAAAGGGCGGAGGGGGGTTCTCTCTCTGCCCCCGACAGCCCCGAGCTGGGTCGGTCCCTCAGACCTGGCCAGGGGCAGCCCATCCCCCGGCGCCCTTCCCCGGGGCATCCAAGGGCAGGCTCGGCGCCAGCCCCACCCCGCTCGCCACTGCCCGACCATCGTCCTCCCTCGGGGGGCCTGGGCAGGACAGGGACCCGGCTGTGGGAGGCCTCCAGATCTCAGGCCTGGCACACCGTTTACCAGGCTGCTTCCTCCTCTGACGGGGGCCCAGCACACGCCCCAGGAGACTTGGCAGCCGCCCCCAGGGCTCTATCCTCTGGAACTCGTCCCCTTGGAAGGGGCCTGGCCCAGGTGCCAGGTTCGGCTGGTCGGCCAGCCTCCTTTGGAGAAAGCAGGCAAGCCGAGCCAGGCTTGCAGTGGCCCTGGCGTGACACCTGCCACCTCAGGCAGAGGGCCTCCCGCGTGCCCTCCATGGCGGGTTTCTCCCCGGAGCCGTGGCCTGGGCACTAGGAAGGCCGGGCCTCCCCGACTCCCGGGAGGAGGGGCTAGCCCAGTTGCGCCCTGGCCCCCAAACCCTCTGGTGCCATCTGCCTGTCTCGGCACTTCTGACTCCACAGAGCCTTTCCTACATCTGGGCTGCCTGCCGTGGCAAAGTGCAGGCGTGGGGTGAGGCCATGGCTTTGTCTTTCCAGGAAAAAATGAGCCCCTGGCCGAAGCAGCAGGCCCAGGCAGAGCCTTGAGCTTGAAGCCCAGTAGGTCTGTGGCCCTCAGGGCCAGAGCCATGCTTTCAAGGCAGGGAAGCGGCCTGCAAGCTGAGTGGGAGTGGGGGAGGGGAGGGAGACAGCTGAAGCCGAGGCCAGAAGGGCGGCGATGGAAGAGCTGCAGCTGGGTCAGAGCCTGGAGGGATGGCGGGGCCTTCACTGAGGACCCCCCCGCCCCCCGAGGCCAGCCCTAGGCCCCGGCGGTCGCGCATGCGCCCTTGGCCTGTGCGGTGTGTGGGGGCTTGAACCCAAGCCCGCAGGGCTCCCGGAGCGGCCAGAGAAAGAAGGGCCCATGGAGAGGTAGGCGAGGTGGGCAGGGGGCGCCACCTTACTCTCCTCAGCTCCCTGAGGGAGAGAGACAGAGACAGAGACAGAGAGAGAGATCCCTGACCTCTGAGTCTCTGCCTCCACCGCTGGCTGGTGCCAACTCACGCGCCATCCCACTTCCAGCCATCACCCCCACGCCTGCCCCGGGGCCAGCCCCACCACAGAGAGGCCGGTTGGTTCCTGCTCACCTCTGTGCCGTCCCTTCCCGACCTGACCCCAGTGCAGGGGATAAGCTTCAGACAAGTCTTTCCATGTCCCTCTGCATGACAATAGACTTCCTCCCCTCTCCCATTCCACAGGCCCACCCACCCGGGACATCCACCTTTGTCATTAGCTCAGGAGAGGATGCAAGATGAGAATCTCTGCTATTGTGTGGGGAGACTCAGTTTCCCGGGTTTCCCCCATGGACACATGTTCTTCAGCTGGGTCTGATTTTCTCCAGACTAGCTGTCTTGGGAAGGATTTGGCCAGCCCTAAGAACCTGAAGGGAAAGGGCGGAGGGGGGTTCTCTCTCTGCCCCCGACAGCCCCGAGCTGGGTCGGTCCCTCAGACCTGGCCAGGGGCAGCCCATCCCCCGGCGCCCTTCCCCGGGGCATCCAAGGGCAGGCTCGGCGCCAGCCCCACCCCGCTCGCCACTGCCCGACCATCGTCCTCCCTCGGGGGGCCTGGGCAGGACAGGGACCCGGCTGTGGGAGGCCTCCAGGTCTCAGGCCTGGCACACCGTTTACCAGGCTGCTTCCTCCTCTGACGGGGGCCCAGCACACGCCCCAGGAGACTTGGCAGCCGCCCCAAGGGCTCTATCCTCTGGAACTCGTCCCCTTGGAAGGGGCCTGGCCCAGGTGCCAGGTTCGGCTGGTCGGCCAGCCTCCTTTGGAGAAAGCAGGCAAGCCGAGCCAGGCTTGCAGTGGCCCTGGCGTGACACCTGCCACCTCAGGCAGAGGGCCTCCCGCGGGCCCTCCATGGCGGGTTTCTCCCCGGAGCCGTGGCCTGGGCACTAGGAAGGCCGGGCCTCCCCGACTCCCGGGAGGAGGGGCTAGCCCAGTTGCGCCCTGGCCCCCAAACCCTCTGGTGCCATCTGCCTGTCTCGGCACTTCTGACTCCACAGAGCCTTTCCTACATCTGGGCTGCCTGCCGTGGCAAAGTGCAGGCGTGGGGTGAGGCCATGGCTTTGTCTTTCCAGGAAAAAATGAGCCCCTGGCCGAAGCAGCAGGCCCAGGCAGAGCCTTGAGCTTGAAGCCCAGTAGGTCTGTGGCCCTCAGGGCCAGAGCCATGCTTTCAAGGCAGGGAAGCGGCCTGCAAGCTGAGTGGGAGTGGGGGAGGGGAGGGAGACAGCTGAAGCCGAGGCCAGAAGGGCGGCATGGAAGAGCTGCAGCTGGGTCAGAGCCTGGAGGGAGGGCGGGGCCTTCACTGAGGACCCCCCCGCCCCCCGAGGCCAGCCCTAGGCCCCGGCGGTCGCGCATGCGCCCTTGGCCTGTGCGGTGTGTGGGGGCTTGAACCCAAGCCCGCAGGGCTCCCGGAGCGGCCAGAGAAAGAAGGGCCCATGGAGAGGTAGGCGAGGTGGGCAGGGGGCGCCACCTTACTCTCCTCAGCTCCCTGAGGGAGAGAGAGAGAGACAGAGACAGAGAGAGAGATCCCTGACCTCTGAGTCTCTGCCTCCACCGCTGGCTGGTGCCAACTCACGCGCCATCCCACTTCCAGCCATCACCCCCACGCCTGCCCCGGGGCCAGCCCCACCACAGAGAGGCCGGTTGGTTCCTGCTCACCTCTGTGCCGTCCCTTCCCGACCTGACCCCAGTGCAGGGGATAAGCTTCAGACAAGTCTTTCCATGTCCCTCTGCATGACAATAGACTTCCTCCCCTCTCCCATTCCACAGGCCCACCCACCCGGGACATCCACCTTTGTCATTAGCTCAGGAGAGGATGCAAGATGAGAATCTCTGCTATTGTGTGGGGAGACTCAGTTTCCCGGGTTTCCCCCATGGACACATGTTCTTCAGCTGGGTCTGATTTTCTCCAGACTAGCTGTCTTGGGAAGGATTTGGCCAGCCCTAAGAACCTGAAGGGAAAGGGCGGAGGGGGGTTCTCTCTCTGCCCCCGACAGCCCCGAGCTGGGTCGGTCCCTCAGACCTGGCCAGGGGCAGCCCATCCCCCGGCGCCCTTCCCCGGGGCATCCAAGGGCAGGCTCGGCGCCAGCCCCACCCCGCTCGCCACTGCCCGACCATCGTCCTCCCTCGGGGGGCCTGGGCAGGACAGGGACCCGGCTGTGGGAGGCCTCCAGGTCTCAGGCCTGGCACACCGTTTACCAGGCTGCTTCCTCCTCTGACGGGGGCCCAGCACACGCCCCAGGAGACTTGGCAGCCGCCCCCAGGGCTCTATCCTCTGGAACTCGTCCCCTTGGAAGGGGCCTGGCCCAGGTGCCAGGTTCGGCTGGTCGGCCAGCCTCCTTTGGAGAAAGCAGGCAAGCCGAGCCAGGCTTGCAGTGGCCCTGGCGTGACACCTGCCACCTCAGGCAGAGGGCCTCCCGCGGGCCCTCCATGGCGGGTTTCTCCCCGGAGCCGTGGCCTGGGCACTAGGAAGGCCGGGCCTCCCCGACTCCCGGGAGGAGGGGCTAGCCCAGTTGCGCCCTGGCCCCCAAACCCTCTGGTGCCATCTGCCTGTCTCGGCTCTTCTGTCTCCACAGAGCCTTTCCTACATCTGGGCTGCCTGCCGTGGCAAAGTGCAGGCGTGGAGTGAGGCCATGGCTTTGTCTTTCCAGGAAAAAATGAGCCCCTGGCCGAAGCAGCAGGCCCAGGCAGAGCCTTGAGCTTGAAGCCCAGTAGGTCTGTGGCCCTCAGGGCCAGAGCCATGCTTTCAAGGCAGGGAAGCGGCCTGCAAGCTGAGTGGGAGTGGGGGAGGGGAGGGAGACAGCTGAAGCCGAGTCCAGAAGGGCGGCGATGGAAGAGCTGCAGCTGGGTCAGAGCCTGGAGGGAGGGCGGGGCCTTCACTGAGGACCCCCCCGCCCCCCGAGGCCAGCCCTAGGCCCCGGCGGTCGCGCATGCGCCCTTGGCCTGTGCGGTGTGTGGGGGCTTGAACCCAAGCCCGCAGGGCTCCCGGAGCGGCCAGAGAAAGAAGGGCCCATGGAGAGGTAGGCGAGGTGGGCAGGGGGCGCCACCTTACTCTCCTCAGCTCCCTGAGGGAGAGAGAGAGAGACAGAGACAGAGAGAGAGATCCCTGACCTCTGAGTCTCTGCCTCCACCGCTGGCTGGTGCCAACTCACGCGCCATCCCACTTACAGCCATCACCCCCACGCCTGCCCCGGGGCCAGCCCCACCACAGAGAGGCCGGTTGGTTCCTGCTCACCTCTGTGCCGTCCCTTCCCGACCTGACCCCAGTGCAGGGGATAAGCTTCAGACAAGTCTTTCCATGTCCCTCTGCATGACAATAGACTTCCTCCCCTCTCCCATTCCACAGGCCCACCCACCCGGGACATCCACCTTTGTCATTAGCTCAGGAGAGGATGCAAGATGAGAATCTCTGCTATTGTGTGGGGAGACTCAGTTTCCCGGGTTTCCCCCATGGACACATGTTCTTCAGCTGGGTCTGATTTTCTCCAGACAAGCTGTCCTGGGAAGGATTTGGCCAGCCCTAAGAACCTGAAGGGAAAGGGCGGAGGGGGGTTCTCTCTCTGCCCCCGACAGCCCCGAGCTGGGTCGGTCCCTCAGACCTGGCCAGGGGCAGCCCATCCCCCGGCGCCCTTCCCCGGGGCATCCAAGGGCAGGCTCGGCACCAGCCCCACCCCGCTCGCCACTGCCCGACCATCGTCCTCCCTCGGGGGGCCTGGGCAGGACAGGGACCCGGCTGTGGGAGGCCTCCAGATCTCAGGCCTGGCACACCGTTTACCAGGCTGCTTCCTCCTCTGACGGGGGCCCAGCACACGCCCCAGGAGACTTGGCAGCCGCCCCCAGGGCTCTATCCTCTGGAACTCGTCCCCTTGGAAGGGGCCTGGCCCAGGTGCCAGGTTCGGCTTGTCGGCCAGCCTCCTTTGGAGAAAGCAGGCAAGCCGAGCCAGGCTTGCAGTGGCCCTGGCGTGACACCTGCCACCTCAGGCAGAGGGCCTCCCGCGGGCCCTCCATGGCGGGTTTCTCCCCGGAGCCGTGGCCTGGGCACTAGGAAGGCCGGGCCTCCCCGACTCCCGGGAGGAGGGGCTAGCCCAGTTGCGCCCTGGCCCCCAAACCCTCTGGTGCCATCTGCCTGTCTCGGCTCTTCTGTCTCCACAGAGCCTTTCCTACATCTGGGCTGCCTGCCGTGGCAAAGTGCAGGCGTGGGGTGAGGCCATGGCTTTGTCTTTCCAGGAAAAAATGAGCCCCTGGCCGAAGCAGCAGGCCCAGGCAGAGCCTTGAGCTTGAAGCCCAGTAGGTCTGTGGCCCTCAGGGCCAGAGCCATGCTTTCAAGGCAGGGAAGCGGCCTGCAAGCTGAGTGGGAGTGGGGGAGGGGAGGGAGACAGCTGAAGCCGAGTCCAGAAGGGCGGCGATGGAAGAGCTGCAGCTGGGTCAGAGCCTGGAGGGAGGGCGGGGCCTTCACTGAGGACCCCACCGCCCCCCGAGGCCAGCCCTAGGCCCCGGCGGTCGCGCATGCGCCCTTGGCCTGTGCGGTGTGTGGGGGCTTGAACCCAAGTCCGCAGGGCTCCCGGAGCGGCCAGAGAAAGAAGGGCCCATGGAGAGGTAGGCGAGGTGGGCAGGGGGCGCCACCTTACTCTCCTCAGCTCCCTGAGGGAGAGAGAGAGAGACAGAGACAGAGAGAGAGATCCCTGACCTCTGAGTCTCTGCCTCCACCGCTGGCTGGTGCCAACTCACGCGCCATCCCACTTCCAGCCATCACCCCCACGCCTGCCCCGGGGCCAGCCCCACCACAGAGAGGCCGGTTGGTTCCTGCTCACCTCTGTGCCGTCCCTTCCCGACCTGACCCCAGTGCAGGGGATAAGCTTCAGACAAGTCTTTCCATGTCCCTCTGCATGACAATAGACTTCCTCCCCTCTCCCATTCCACAGGCCCACCCACCCGGGACATCCACCTTTGTCATTAGCTCAGGAGAGGATGCAAGATGAGAATCTCTGCTATTGTGTGGGGAGACTCAGTTGCCCGGGTTTCCCCCATGGACACATGTTCTTCAGCTGGGTCTGATTTTCTCCAGACAAGCTGTCTTGGGAAGGATTTGGCCAGCCCTAAGAACCTGAAGGGAAAGGGCGGAGGGGGGTTCTCTCTCTGCCCCCGACAGCCCCGAGCTGGGTCGGTCCCTCAGACCTGGCCAGGGGCAGCCCATCCCCCGGCGCCCTTCCCCGGGGCATCCAAGGGCAGGCTCGGCGCCAGCCCCACCCCGCTCGCCACTGCCCGACCATCGTCCTCCCTCGGGGGGCCTGGGCAGGACAGGGACCCGGCTGTGGGAGGCCTCCAGATCTCAGGCCTGGCACACCGTTTACCAGGCTGCTTCCTCCTCTGACGGGGGCCCAGCACACGCCCCAGGAGACTTGGCAGCCGCCCCCAGGGCTCTATCCTCTGGAACTCGTCCCCTTGGAAGGGGCCTGGCCCAGGTGCCAGGTTCGGCTGGTCGGCCAGCCTCCTTTGGAGAAAGCAGGCAAGCCGAGCCAGGCTTGCAGTGGCCCTGGCGTGACACCTGCCACCTCAGGCAGAGGGCCTCCCGCGGGCCCTCCATGGCGGGTTTCTCCCCGGAGCCGTGGCCTGGGCACTAGGAAGGCCGGGCCTCCCCGACTCCCGGGAGGAGGGGCTAGCCCAGTTGCGCCCTGGCCCCCAAACCCTCTGGTGCCATCTGCCTGTCTCGGCTCTTCTGTGTCCACAGAGCCTTTCCTACATCTGGGCTGCCTGCCGTGGCAAAGTGCAGGCGTGGGGTGAGGCCATGGCTTTGTCTTTCCAGGAAAAAATGAGCCCCTGGCCGAAGCAGCAGGCCCAGGCAGAGCCTTGAGCTTGAAGCCCAGTAGGTCTGTGGCCCTCAGGGCCAGAGCCATGCTTTCAAGGCAGGGAAGCGGCCTGCAAGCTGAGTGGGAGTGGGGGAGGGGAGGGAGACAGCTGAAGCCGAGGCCAGAAGGGCGGCGATGGAAGAGCTGCAGCTGGGTCAGAGCCTGGAGGGAGGGCGGGGCCTTCACTGAGGACCCCCCCGCCCCCCGAGGCCAGCCCTAGGCCCCGGCGGTCGCGCATGCGCCCTTGGCCTGTGCGGTGTGTGGGGGCTTGAACCCAAGTCCGCAGGGCTCCCGGAGCGGCCAGAGAAAGAAGGACCCATGGAGAGGTAGGCGAGGTGGGCAGGGGGCGCCACCTTACTCTCCTCAGCTCCCTGAGGGAGAGAGAGAGAGACAGAGACAGAGAGAGAGATCCCTGACCTCTGAGTCTCTGCCTCCACCGCTGGCTGGTGCCAACTCACGCGCCATCCCACTTCCAGCCATCACCCCCACGCCTGCCCCGGGGCCAGCCCCACCACAGAGAGGCCGGTTGGTTCCTGCTCACCTCTGTGCCGTCCCTTCCCGACCTGACCCCAGTGCAGGGGATAAGCTTCAGACAAGTCTTTCCATGTCCCTCTGCATGACAATAGACTTCCTCCCCTCTCCCATTCCACAGGCCCACCCACCCGGGACATCCACCTTTGTCATTAGCTCAGGAGAGGATGCAAGATGAGAATCTCTGCTATTGTGTGGGGAGACTCAGTTGCCCGGGTTTCCCCCATGGACACATGTTCTTCAGCTGGGTCTGATTTTCTCCAGACAAGCTGTCTTGGGAAGGATTTGGCCAGCCCTAAGAACCTGAAGGGAAAGGGCGGAGGGGGGTTCTCTCTCTGCCCCCGACAGCCCCGAGCTGGGTCGGTCCCTCAGACCTGGCCAGGGGCAGCCCATCCCCCGGCGCCCTTCCCCGGGGCATCCAAGGGCAGGCTCGGCGCCAGCCCCACCCCGCTCGCCACTGCCCGACCATCGTCCTCCCTCGGGGGGCCTGGGCAGGACAGGGACCCGGCTGTGGGAGGCCTCCAGATCTCAGGCCTGGCACACCGTTTACCAGGCTGCTTCCTCCTCTGACGGGGGCCCAGCACACGCCCCAGGAGACTTGGCAGCCGCCCCCAGGGCTCTATCCTCTGGAACTCGTCCCCTTGGAAGGGGCCTGGCCCAGGTGCCAGGTTCGGCTGGTCGGCCAGCCTCCTTTGGAGAAAGCAGGCAAGCCGAGCCAGGCTTGCAGTGGCCCTGGCGTGACACCTGCCACCTCAGGCAGAGGGCCTCCCGCGTGCCCTCCATGGCGGGTTTCTCCCCGGAGCCGTGGCCTGGGCACTAGGAAGGCCGGGCCTCCCCGACTCCCGGGAGGAGGGGCTAGCCCAGTTGCGCCCTGGCCCCCAAACCCTCTGGTGCCATCTGCCTGTCTCGGCACTTCTGACTCCACAGAGCCTTTCCTACATCTGGGCTGCCTGCCGTGGCAAAGTGCAGG
The DNA here is from genome assembly GCF_020826845.1 of Diceros bicornis minor. Lineage (NCBI taxonomy): Eukaryota > Metazoa > Chordata > Mammalia > Perissodactyla > Rhinocerotidae > Diceros > Diceros bicornis. The sequence continues at coordinate 46,481 of NW_026691411.1, read as the reverse complement.
CGTGGGGTGAGGCCATGGCTTTGTCTTTCCAGGAAAAAATGAGCCCCTGGCCGAAGCAGCAGGCCCAGGCAGAGCCTTGAGCTTGAAGCCCAGTAGGTCTGTGGCCCTCAGGGCCAGAGCCATGCTTTCAAGGCAGGGAAGCGGCCTGCAAGCTGAGTGGGAGTGGGGGAGGGGAGGGAGACAGCTGAAGCCGAGGCCAGAAGGGCGGCGATGGAAGAGCTGCAGCTGGGTCAGAGCCTGGAGGGATGGCGGGGCCTTCACTGAGGACCCCCCCGCCCCCCGAGGCCAGCCCTAGGCCCCGGCGGTCGCGCATGCGCCCTTGGCCTGTGCGGTGTGTGGGGGCTTGAACCCAAGCCCGCAGGGCTCCCGGAGCGGCCAGAGAAAGAAGGGCCCATGGAGAGGTAGGCGAGGTGGGCAGGGGGCGCCACCTTACTCTCCTCAGCTCCCTGAGGGAGAGAGACAGAGACAGAGACAGAGAGAGAGATCCCTGACCTCTGAGTCTCTGCCTCCACCGCTGGCTGGTGCCAACTCACGCGCCATCCCACTTCCAGCCATCACCCCCACGCCTGCCCCGGGGCCAGCCCCACCACAGAGAGGCCGGTTGGTTCCTGCTCACCTCTGTGCCGTCCCTTCCCGACCTGACCCCAGTGCAGGGGATAAGCTTCAGACAAGTCTTTCCATGTCCCTCTGCATGACAATAGACTTCCTCCCCTCTCCCATTCCACAGGCCCACCCACCCGGGACATCCACCTTTGTCATTAGCTCAGGAGAGGATGCAAGATGAGAATCTCTGCTATTGTGTGGGGAGACTCAGTTTCCCGGGTTTCCCCCATGGACACATGTTCTTCAGCTGGGTCTGATTTTCTCCAGACTAGCTGTCTTGGGAAGGATTTGGCCAGCCCTAAGAACCTGAAGGGAAAGGGCGGAGGGGGGTTCTCTCTCTGCCCCCGACAGCCCCGAGCTGGGTCGGTCCCTCAGACCTGGCCAGGGGCAGCCCATCCCCCGGCGCCCTTCCCCGGGGCATCCAAGGGCAGGCTCGGCGCCAGCCCCACCCCGCTCGCCACTGCCCGACCATCGTCCTCCCTCGGGGGGCCTGGGCAGGACAGGGACCCGGCTGTGGGAGGCCTCCAGGTCTCAGGCCTGGCACACCGTTTACCAGGCTGCTTCCTCCTCTGACGGGGGCCCAGCACACGCCCCAGGAGACTTGGCAGCCGCCCCCAGGGCTCTATCCTCTGGAACTCGTCCCCTTGGAAGGGGCCTGGCCCAGGTGCCAGGTTCGGCTGGTCGGCCAGCCTCCTTTGGAGAAAGCAGGGAAGCCGAGCCAGGCTTGCAGTGGCCCTGGCGTGACACCTGCCACCTCAGGCAGAGGGCCTCCCGCGGGCCCTCCATGGCGGGTTTCTCCCCGGAGCCGTGGCCTGGGCACTAGGAAGGCCGGGCCTCCCCGACTCCCGGGAGGAGGGGCTAGCCCAGTTGCGCCCTGGCCCCCAAACCCTCTGGTGCCATCTGCCTGTCTCGGCACTTCTGACTCCACAGAGCCTTTCCTACATCTGGGCTGCCTGCCGTGGCAAAGTGCAGGCGTGGGGTGAGGCCATGGCTTTGTCTTTCCAGGAAAAAATGAGCCCCTGGCCGAAGCAGCAGGCCCAGGCAGAGCCTTGAGCTTGAAGCCCAGTAGGTCTGTGGCCCTCAGGGCCAGAGCCATGCTTTCAAGGCAGGGAAGCGGCCTGCAAGCTGAGTGGGAGTGGGGGAGGGGAGGGAGACAGCTGAAGCCGAGTCCAGAAGGGCGGCGATGGAAGAGCTGCAGCTGGGTCAGAGCCTGGAGGGAGGGCGGGGCCTTCACTGAGGACCCCCCCGCCCCCCGAGGCCAGCCCTAGGCCCCGGCGGTCGCGCATGCGCCCTTGGCCTGTGCGGTGTGTGGGGGCTTGAACCCAAGTCCGCAGGGCTCCCGGAGCGGCCAGAGAAAGAAGGGCCCATGGAGAGGTAGGCGAGGTGGGCAGGGGGCGCCACCTTACTCTCCTCAGCTCCCTGAGGGAGAGAGACAGAGACAGAGACAGAGAGAGAGATCCCTGACCTCTGAGTCTCTGCCTCCACCGCTGGCTGGTGCCAACTCACGCGCCATCCCACTTCCAGCCATCACCCCCACGCCTGCCCCGGGGCCAGCCCCACCACAGAGAGGCCGGTTGGTTCCTGCTCACCTCTGTGCCGTCCCTTCCCGACCTGACCCCAGTGCAGGGGATAAGCTTCAGACAAGTCTTTCCATGTCCCTCTGCATGACAATAGACTTCCTCCCCTCTCCCATTCCACAGGCCCACCCACCCGGGACATCCACCTTTGTCATTAGCTCAGGAGAGGATGCAAGATGAGAATCTCTGCTATTGTGTGGGGAGACTCAGTTTCCCGGGTTTCCCCCATGGACACATGTTCTTCAGCTGGGTCTGATTTTCTCCAGACAAGCTGTCTTGGGAAGGATTTGGCCAGCCCTAAGAACCTGAAGGGAAAGGGCGGAGGGGGGTTCTCTCTCTGCCCCCGACAGCCCCGAGCTGGGTCGGTCCCTCAGACCTGGCCAGGGGCAGCCCATCCCCCGGCGCCCTTCCCCGGGGCATCCAAGGGCAGGCTCGGCGCCAGCCCCACCCCGCTCGCCACTGCCCGACCATCGTCCTCCCTCGGGGGGCCTGGGCAGGACAGGGACCCGGCTGTGGGAGGCCTCCAGATCTCAGGCCTGGCACACCGTTTACCAGGCTGCTTCCTCCTCTGACGGGGGCCCAGCACACGCCCCAGGAGACTTGGCAGCCGCCCCCAGGGCTCTATCCTCTGGAACTCGTCCCCTTGGAAGGGGCCTGGCCCAGGTGCCAGGTTCGGCTGGTCGGCCAGCCTCCTTTGGAGAAAGCAGGCAAGCCGAGCCAGGCTTGCAGTGGCCCTGGCGTGACACCTGCCACCTCAGGCAGAGGGCCTCCCGCGGGCCCTCCATGGCGGGTTTCTCCCCGGAGCCGTGGCCTGGGCACTAGGAAGGCCGGGCCTCCCCGACTCCCGGGAGGAGGGGCTAGCCCAGTTGCGCCCTGGCCCCCAAACCCTCTGGTGCCATCTGCCTGTCTCGGCTCTTCTGTGTCCACAGAGCCTTTCCTACATCTGGGCTGCCTGCCGTGGCAAAGTGCAGGCGTGGGGTGAGGCCATGGCTTTGTCTTTCCAGGAAAAAATGAGCCCCTGGCCGAAGCAGCAGGCCCAGGCAGAGCCTTGAGCTTGAAGCCCAGTAGGTCTGTGGCCCTCAGGGCCAGAGCCATGCTTTCAAGGCAGGGAAGCGGCCTGCAAGCTGAGTGGGAGTGGGGGAGGGGAGGGAGACAGCTGAAGCCGAGGCCAGAAGGGCGGCGATGGAAGAGCTGCAGCTGGGTCAGAGCCTGGAGGGAGGGCGGGGCCTTCACTGAGGACCCCCCCGCCCCCCGAGGCCAGCTCTAGGCCCCGGCGGTCGCGCATGCGCCCTTGGCCTGTGCGGTGTGTGGGGGCTTGAACCCAAGTCCGCAGGGCTCCCGGAGCGGCCAGAGAAAGAAGGACCCATGGAGAGGTAGGCGAGGTGGGCAGGGGGCGCCACCTTACTCTCCTCAGCTCCCTGAGGGAGAGAGAGAGAGACAGAGACAGAGAGAGAGATCCCTGACCTCTGAGTCTCTGCCTCCACCGCTGGCTGGTGCCAACTCACGCGCCATCCCACTTCCAGCCATCACCCCCACGCCTGCCCCGGGGCCAGCCCCACCACAGAGAGGCCGGTTGGTTCCTGCTCACCTCTGTGCCGTCCCTTCCCGACCTGACCCCAGTGCAGGGGATAAGCTTCAGACAAGTCTTTCCATGTCCCTCTGCATGACAATAGACTTCCTCCCCTCTCCCATTCCACAGGCCCACCCACCCGGGACATCCACCTTTGTCATTAGCTCAGGAGAGGATGCAAGATGAGAATCTCTGCTATTGTGTGGGGAGACTCAGTTGCCCGGGTTTCCCCCATGGACACATGTTCTTCAGCTGGGTCTGATTTTCTCCAGACTAGCTGTCTTGGGAAGGATTTGGCCAGCCCTAAGAACCTGAAGGGAAAGGGCGGAGGGGGGTTCTCTCTCTGCCCCCGACAGCCCCGAGCTGGGTCGGTCCCTCAGACCTGGCCAGGGGCAGCCCATCCCCCGGCGCCCTTCCCCGGGGCATCCAAGGGCAGGCTCGGCGCCAGCCCCACCCCGCTCGCCACTGCCCGACCATCGTCCTCCCTCGGGGGGCCTGGGCAGGACAGGGACCCGGCTGTGGGAGGCCTCCAGATCTCAGGCCTGGCACACCGTTTACCAGGCTGCTTCCTCCTCTGACGGGGGCCCAGCACACGCCCCAGGAGACTTGGCAGCCGCCCCCAGGGCTCTATCCTCTGGAACTCGTCCCCTTGGAAGGGGCCTGGCCCAGGTGCCAGGTTCGGCTGGTCGGCCAGCCTCCTTTGGAGAAAGCAGGCAAGCCGAGCCAGGCTTGCAGTGGCCCTGGCGTGACACCTGCCACCTCAGGCAGAGGGCCTCCCGCGTGCCCTCCATGGCGGGTTTCTCCCCGGAGCCGTGGCCTGGGCACTAGGAAGGCCGGGCCTCCCCGACTCCCGGGAGGAGGGGCTAGCCCAGTTGCGCCCTGGCCCCCAAACCCTCTGGTGCCATCTGCCTGTCTCGGCACTTCTGACTCCACAGAGCCTTTCCTACATCTGGGCTGCCTGCCGTGGCAAAGTGCAGGCGTGGGGTGAGGCCATGGCTTTGTCTTTCCAGGAAAAAATGAGCCCCTGGCCGAAGCAGCAGGCCCAGGCAGAGCCTTGAGCTTGAAGCCCAGTAGGTCTGTGGCCCTCAGGGCCAGAGCCATGCTTTCAAGGCAGGGAAGCGGCCTGCAAGCTGAGTGGGAGTGGGGGAGGGGAGGGAGACAGCTGAAGCCGAGGCCAGAAGGGCGGCGATGGAAGAGCTGCAGCTGGGTCAGAGCCTGGAGGGATGGCGGGGCCTTCACTGAGGACCCCCCCGCCCCCCGAGGCCAGCCCTAGGCCCCGGCGGTCGCGCATGCGCCCTTGGCCTGTGCGGTGTGTGGGGGCTTGAACCCAAGCCCGCAGGGCTCCCGGAGCGGCCAGAGAAAGAAGGGCCCATGGAGAGGTAGGCGAGGTGGGCAGGGGGCGCCACCTTACTCTCCTCAGCTCCCTGAGGGAGAGAGACAGAGACAGAGACAGAGAGAGAGATCCCTGACCTCTGAGTCTCTGCCTCCACCGCTGGCTGGTGCCAACTCACGCGCCATCCCACTTCCAGCCATCACCCCCACGCCTGCCCCGGGGCCAGCCCCACCACAGAGAGGCCGGTTGGTTCCTGCTCACCTCTGTGCCGTCCCTTCCCGACCTGACCCCAGTGCAGGGGATAAGCTTCAGACAAGTCTTTCCATGTCCCTCTGCATGACAATAGACTTCCTCCCCTCTCCCATTCCACAGGCCCACCCACCCGGGACATCCACCTTTGTCATTAGCTCAGGAGAGGATGCAAGATGAGAATCTCTGCTATTGTGTGGGGAGACTCAGTTTCCCGGGTTTCCCCCATGGACACATGTTCTTCAGCTGGGTCTGATTTTCTCCAGACTAGCTGTCTTGGGAAGGATTTGGCCAGCCCTAAGAACCTGAAGGGAAAGGGCGGAGGGGGGTTCTCTCTCTGCCCCCGACAGCCCCGAGCTGGGTCGGTCCCTCAGACCTGGCCAGGGGCAGCCCATCCCCCGGCGCCCTTCCCCGGGGCATCCAAGGGCAGGCTCGGCGCCAGCCCCACCCCGCTCGCCACTGCCCGACCATCGTCCTCCCTCGGGGGGCCTGGGCAGGACAGGGACCCGGCTGTGGGAGGCCTCCAGGTCTCAGGCCTGGCACACCGTTTACCAGGCTGCTTCCTCCTCTGACGGGGGCCCAGCACACGCCCCAGGAGACTTGGCAGCCGCCCCCAGGGCTCTATCCTCTGGAACTCGTCCCCTTGGAAGGGGCCTGGCCCAGGTGCCAGGTTCGGCTGGTCGGCCAGCCTCCTTTGGAGAAAGCAGGCAAGCCGAGCCAGGCTTGCAGTGGCCCTGGCGTGACACCTGCCACCTCAGGCAGAGGGCCTCCCGCGGGCCCTCCATGGCGGGTTTCTCCCCGGAGCCGTGGCCTGGGCACTAGGAAGGCCGGGCCTCCCCGACTCCCGGGAGGAGGGGCTAGCCCAGTTGCGCCCTGGCCCCCAAACCCTCTGGTGCCATCTGCCTGTCTCGGCACTTCTGACTCCACAGAGCCTTTCCTACATCTGGGCTGCCTGCCGTGGCAAAGTGCAGGCGTGGGGTGAGGCCATGGCTTTGTCTTTCCAGGAAAAAATGAGCCCCTGGCCGAAGCAGCAGGCCCAGGCAGAGCCTTGAGCTTGAAGCCCAGTAGGTCTGTGGCCCTCAGGGCCAGAGCCATGCTTTCAAGGCAGGGAAGCGGCCTGCAAGCTGAGTGGGAGTGGGGGAGGGGAGGGAGACAGCTGAAGCCGAGTCCAGAAGGGCGGCGATGGAAGAGCTGCAGCTGGGTCAGAGCCTGGAGGGAGGGCGGGGCCTTCACTGAGGACCCCCCCGCCCCCCGAGGCCAGCCCTAGGCCCCGGCGGTCGCGCATGCGCCCTTGGCCTGTGCGGTGTGTGGGGGCTTGAACCCAAGTCCGCAGGGCTCCCGGAGCGGCCAGAGAAAGAAGGGCCCATGGAGAGGTAGGCGAGGTGGGCAGGGGGCGCCACCTTACTCTCCTCAGCTCCCTGAGGGAGAGAGAGAGAGACAGAGACAGAGAGAGAGATCCCTGACCTCTGAGTCTCTGCCTCCACCGCTGGCTGGTGCCAACTCACGCGCCATCCCACTTCCAGCCATCACCCCCACGCCTGCCCCGGGGCCAGCCCCACCACAGAGAGGCCGGTTGGTTCCTGCTCACCTCTGTGCCGTCCCTTCCCGACCTGACCCCAGTGCAGGGGATAAGCTTCAGACAAGTCTTTCCATGTCCCTCTGCATGACAATAGACTTCCTCCCCTCTCCCATTCCACAGGCCCACCCACCCGGGACATCCACCTTTGTCATTAGCTCAGGAGAGGATGCAAGATGAGAATCTCTGCTATTGTGTGGGGAGACTCAGTTTCCCGGGTTTCCCCCATGGACACATGTTCTTCAGCTGGGTCTGATTTTCTCCAGACAAGCTGTCTTGGGAAGGATTTGGCCAGCCCTAAGAACCTGAAGGGAAAGGGCGGAGGGGGGTTCTCTCTCTGCCCCCGACAGCCCCGAGCTGGGTCGGTCCCTCAGACCTGGCCAGGGGCAGCCCATCCCCCGGCGCCCTTCCCCGGGGCATCCAAGGGCAGGCTCGGCGCCAGCCCCACCCCGCTCGCCACTGCCCGACCATCGTCCTCCCTCGGGGGGCCTGGGCAGGACAGGGACCCGGCTGTGGGAGGCCTCCAGATCTCAGGCCTGGCACACCGTTTACCAGGCTGCTTCCTCCTCTGACGGGGGCCCAGCACACGCCCCAGGAGACTTGGCAGCCGCCCCCAGGGCTCTATCCTCTGGAACTCGTCCCCTTGGAAGGGGCCTGGCCCAGGTGCCAGGTTCGGCTGGTCGGCCAGCCTCCTTTGGAGAAAGCAGGCAAGCCGAGCCAGGCTTGCAGTGGCCCTGGCGTGACACCTGCCACCTCAGGCAGAGGGCCTCCCGCGTGCCCTCCATGGCGGGTTTCTCCCCGGAGCCGTGGCCTGGGCACTAGGAAGGCCGGGCCTCCCCGACTCCCGGGAGGAGGGGCTAGCCCAGTTGCGCCCTGGCCCCCAAACCCTCTGGTGCCATCTGCCTGTCTCGGCACTTCTGACTCCACAGAGCCTTTCCTACATCTGGGCTGCCTGCCGTGGCAAAGTGCAGGCGTGGGGTGAGGCCATGGCTTTGTCTTTCCAGGAAAAAATGAGCCCCTGGCCGAAGCAGCAGGCCCAGGCAGAGCCTTGAGCTTGAAGCCCAGTAGGTCTGTGGCCCTCAGGGCCAGAGCCATGCTTTCAAGGCAGGGAAGCGGCCTGCAAGCTGAGTGGGAGTGGGGGAGGGGAGGGAGACAGCTGAAGCCGAGTCCAGAAGGGCGGCGATGGAAGAGCTGCAGCTGGGTCAGAGCCTGGAGGGAGGGCGGGGCCTTCACTGAGGACCCCCCCGCCCCCCGAGGCCAGCCCTAGGCCCCGGCGGTCGCGCATGCGCCCTTGGCCTGTGCGGTGTGTGGGGGCTTGAACCCAAGTCCGCAGGGCTCCCGGAGCGGCCAGAGAAAGAAGGGCCCATGGAGAGGTAGGCGAGGTGGGCAGGGGGCGCCACCTTACTCTCCTCAGCTCCCTGAGGGAGAGAGACAGAGACAGAGACAGAGAGAGAGATCCCTGACCTCTGAGTCTCTGCCTCCACCGCTGGCTGGTGCCAACTCACGCGCCATCCCACTTCCAGCCATCACCCCCACGCCTGCCCCGGGGCCAGCCCCACCACAGAGAGGCCGGTTGGTTCCTGCTCACCTCTGTGCCGTCCCTTCCCGACCTGACCCCAGTGCAGGGGATAAGCTTCAGACAAGTCTTTCCATGTCCCTCTGCATGACAATAGACTTCCTCCCCTCTCCCATTCCACAGGCCCACCCACCCGGGACATCCACCTTTGTCATTAGCTCAGGAGAGGATGCAAGATGAGAATCTCTGCTATTGTGTGGGGAGACTCAGTTTCCCGGGTTTCCCCCATGGACACATGTTCTTCAGCTGGGTCTGATTTTCTCCAGACAAGCTGTCTTGGGAAGGATTTGGCCAGCCCTAAGAACCTGAAGGGAAAGGGCGGAGGGGGGTTCTCTCTCTGCCCCCGACAGCCCCGAGCTGGGTCGGTCCCTCAGACCTGGCCAGGGGCAGCCCATCCCCCGGCGCCCTTCCCCGGGGCATCCAAGGGCAGGCTCGGCGCCAGCCCCACCCCGCTCGCCACTGCCCGACCATCGTCCTCCCTCGGGGGGCCTGGGCAGGACAGGGACCCGGCTGTGGGAGGCCTCCAGATCTCAGGCCTGGCACACCGTTTACCAGGCTGCTTCCTCCTCTGACGGGGGCCCAGCACACGCCCCAGGAGACTTGGCAGCCGCCCCCAGGGCTCTATCCTCTGGAACTCGTCCCCTTGGAAGGGGCCTGGCCCAGGTGCCAGGTTCGGCTGGTCGGCCAGCCTCCTTTGGAGAAAGCAGGCAAGCCGAGCCAGGCTTGCAGTGGCCCTGGCGTGACACCTGCCACCTCAGGCAGAGGGCCTCCCGCGGGCCCTCCATGGCGGGTTTCTCCCCGGAGCCGTGGCCTGGGCACTAGGAAGGCCGGGCCTCCCCGACTCCCGGGAGGAGGGGCTAGCCCAGTTGCGCCCTGGCCCCCAAACCCTCTGGTGCCATCTGCCTGTCTCGGCTCTTCTGTGTCCACAGAGCCTTTCCTACATCTGGGCTGCCTGCCGTGGCAAAGTGCAGGCGTGGGGTGAGGCCATGGCTTTGTCTTTCCAGGAAAAAATGAGCCCCTGGCCGAAGCAGCAGGCCCAGGCAGAGCCTTGAGCTTGAAGCCCAGTAGGTCTGTGGCCCTCAGGGCCAGAGCCATGCTTTCAAGGCAGGGAAGCGGCCTGCAAGCTGAGTGGGAGTGGGGGAGGGGAGGGAGACAGCTGAAGCCGAGGCCAGAAGGGCGGCGATGGAAGAGCTGCAGCTGGGTCAGAGCCTGGAGGGAGGGCGGGGCCTTCACTGAGGACCCCCCCGCCCCCCGAGGCCAGCTCTAGGCCCCGGCGGTCGCGCATGCGCCCTTGGCCTGTGCGGTGTGTGGGGGCTTGAACCCAAGTCCGCAGGGCTCCCGGAGCGGCCAGAGAAAGAAGGACCCATGGAGAGGTAGGCGAGGTGGGCAGGGGGCGCCACCTTACTCTCCTCAGCTCCCTGAGGGAGAGAGAGAGAGACAGAGACAGAGAGAGAGATCCCTGACCTCTGAGTCTCTGCCTCCACCGCTGGCTGGTGCCAACTCACGCGCCATCCCACTTCCAGCCATCACCCCCACGCCTGCCCCGGGGCCAGCCCCACCACAGAGAGGCCGGTTGGTTCCTGCTCACCTCTGTGCCGTCCCTTCCCGACCTGACCCCAGTGCAGGGGATAAGCTTCAGACAAGTCTTTCCATGTCCCTCTGCATGACAATAGACTTCCTCCCCTCTCCCATTCCACAGGCCCACCCACCCGGGACATCCACCTTTGTCATTAGCTCAGGAGAGGATGCAAGATGAGAATCTCTGCTATTGTGTGGGGAGACTCAGTTGCCCGGGTTTCCCCCATGGACACATGTTCTTCAGCTGGGTCTGATTTTCTCCAGACTAGCTGTCTTGGGAAGGATTTGGCCAGCCCTAAGAACCTGAAGGGAAAGGGCGGAGGGGGGTTCTCTCTCTGCCCCCGACAGCCCCGAGCTGGGTAGGTCCCTCAGACCTGGCCAGGGGCAGCCCATCCCCCGGCGCCCTTCCCCGGGGCATCCAAGGGCAGGCTCGGCGCCAGCCCCACCCCGCTCGCCACTGCCCGACCATCGTCCTCCCTCGGGGGGCCTGGGCAGGACAGGGACCCGGCTGTGGGAGGCCTCCAGATCTCAGGCCTGGCACACCGTTTACCAGGCTGCTTCCTCCTCTGACGGGGGCCCAGCACACGCCCCAGGAGACTTGGCAGCCGCCCCCAGGGCTCTATCCTCTGGAACTCGTCCCCTTGGAAGGGGCCTGGCCCAGGTGCCAGGTTCGGCTGGTCGGCCAGCCTCCTTTGGAGAAAGCAGGCAAGCCGAGCCAGGCTTGCAGTGGCCCTGGCGTGACACCTGCCACCTCAGGCAGAGGGCCTCCCGCGTGCCCTCCATGGCGGGTTTCTCCCCGGAGCCGTGGCCTGGGCACTAGGAAGGCCGGGCCTCCCCGACTCCCGGGAGGAGGGGCTAGCCCAGTTGCGCCCTGGCCCCCAAACCCTCTGGTGCCATCTGCCTGTCTCGGCACTTCTGACTCCACAGAGCCTTTCCTACATCTGGGCTGCCTGCCGTGGCAAAGTGCAGGCGTGGGGTGAGGCCATGGCTTTGTCTTTCCAGGAAAAAATGAGCCCCTGGCCGAAGCAGCAGGCCCAGGCAGAGCCTTGAGCTTGAAGCCCAGTAGGTCTGTGGCCCTCAGGGCCAGAGCCATGCTTTCAAGGCAGGGAAGCGGCCTGCAAGCTGAGTGGGAGTGGGGGAGGGGAGGGAGACAGCTGAAGCCGAGGCCAGAAGGGCGGCGATGGAAGAGCTGCAGCTGGGTCAGAGCCTGGAGGGATGGCGGGGCCTTCACTGAGGACCCCCCCGCCCCCCGAGGCCAGCCCTAGGCCCCGGCGGTCGCGCATGCGCCCTTGGCCTGTGCGGTGTGTGGGGGCTTGAACCCAAGCCCGCAGGGCTCCCGGAGCGGCCAGAGAAAGAAGGGCCCATGGAGAGGTAGGCGAGGTGGGCAGGGGGCGCCACCTTACTCTCCTCAGCTCCCTGAGGGAGAGAGACAGAGACAGAGACAGAGAGAGAGATCCCTGACCTCTGAGTCTCTGCCTCCACCGCTGGCTGGTGCCAACTCACGCGCCATCCCACTTCCAGCCATCACCCCCACGCCTGCCCCGGGGCCAGCCCCACCACAGAGAGGCCGGTTGGTTCCTGCTCACCTCTGTGCCGTCCCTTCCCGACCTGACCCCAGTGCAGGGGATAAGCTTCAGACAAGTCTTTCCATGTCCCTCTGCATGACAATAGACTTCCTCCCCTCTCCCATTCCACAGGCCCACCCACCCGGGACATCCACCTTTGTCATTAGCTCAGGAGAGGATGCAAGATGAGAATCTCTGCTATTGTGTGGGGAGACTCAGTTTCCCGGGTTTCCCCCATGGACACATGTTCTTCAGCTGGGTCTGATTTTCTCCAGACTAGCTGTCTTGGGAAGGATTTGGCCAGCCCTAAGAACCTGAAGGGAAAGGGCGGAGGGGGGTTCTCTCTCTGCCCCCGACAGCCCCGAGCTGGGTCGGTCCCTCAGACCTGGCCAGGGGCAGCCCATCCCCCGGCGCCCTTCCCCGGGGCATCCAAGGGCAGGCTCGGCGCCAGCCCCACCCCGCTCGCCACTGCCCGACCATCGTCCTCCCTCGGGGGGCCTGGGCAGGACAGGGACCCGGCTGTGGGAGGCCTCCAGGTCTCAGGCCTGGCACACCGTTTACCAGGCTGCTTCCTCCTCTGACGGGGGCCCAGCACACGCCCCAGGAGACTTGGCAGCCGCCCCCAGGGCTCTATCCTCTGGAACTCGTCCCCTTGGAAGGGGCCTGGCCCAGGTGCCAGGTTCGGCTGGTCGGCCAGCCTCCTTTGGAGAAAGCAGGCAAGCCGAGCCAGGCTTGCAGTGGCCCTGGCGTGACACCTGCCACCTCAGGCAGAGGGCCTCCCGCGGGCCCTCCATGGCGGGTTTCTCCCCGGAGCCGTGGCCTGGGCACTAGGAAGGCCGGGCCTCCCCGACTCCCGGGAGGAGGGGCTAGCCCAGTTGCGCCCTTGCCCCCAAACCCTCTGGTGCCATCTGCCTGTCTCGGCACTTCTGACTCCACAGAGCCTTTCCTACATCTGGGCTGCCTGCCGTGGCAAAGTGCAGGCGTGGGGTGAGGCCATGGCTTTGTCTTTCCAGGAAAAAATGAGCCCCTGGCCGAAGCAGCAGGCCCAGGCAGAGCCTTGAGCTTGAAGCCCAGTAGGTCTGTGGCCCTCAGGGCCAGAGCCATGCTTTCAAGGCAGGGAAGCGGCCTGCAAGCTGAGTGGGAGTGGGGGAGGGGAGGGAGACAGCTGAAGCCGAGTCCAGAAGGGCGGCGATGGAAGAGCTGCAGCTGGGTCAGAGCCTGGAGGGAGGGCGGGGCCTTCACTGAGGACCCCCCCGCCCCCCGAGGCCAGCCCTAGGCCCCGGCGGTCGCGCATGCGCCCTTGGCCTGTGCGGTGTGTGGGGGCTTGAACCCAAGTCCGCAGGGCTCCCGGAGCGGCCAGAGAAAGAAGGGCCCATGGAGAGGTAGGCGAGGTGGGCAGGGGGCGCCACCTTACTCTCCTCAGCTCCCTGAGGGAGAGAGAGAGAGACAGAGACAGAGAGAGAGATCCCTGACCTCTGAGTCTCTGCCTCCACCGCTGGCTGGTGCCAACTCACGCGCCATCCCACTTCCAGCCATCACCCCCACGCCTGCCCCGGGGCCAGCCCCACCACAGAGAGGCCGGTTGGTTCCTGCTCACCTCTGTGCCGTCCCTTCCCGACCTGACCCCAGTGCAGGGGATAAGCTTCAGACAAGTCTTTCCATGTCCCTCTGCATGACAATAGACTTCCTCCCCTCTCCCATTCCACAGGCCCACCCACCCGGGACATCCACCTTTGTCATTAGCTCAGGAGAGGATGCAAGATGAGAATCTCTGCTATTGTGTGGGGAGACTCAGTTTCCCGGGTTTCCCCCATGGACACATGTTCTTCAGCTGGGTCTGATTTTCTCCAGACAAGCTGTCTTGGGAAGGATTTGGCCAGCCCTAAGAACCTGAAGGGAAAGGGCGGAGGGGGGTTCTCTCTCTGCCCCCGACAGCCCCGAGCTGGGTCGGTCCCTCAGACCTGGCCAGGGGCAGCCCATCCCCCGGCGCCCTTCCCCGGGGCATCCAAGGGCAGGCTCGGCGCCAGCCCCACCCCGCTCGCCACTGCCCGACCATCGTCCTCCCTCGGGGGGCCTGGGCAGGACAGGGACCCGGCTGTGGGAGGCCTCCAGGTCTCAGGCCTGGCACACCGTTTACCAGGCTGCTTCCTCCTCTGACGGGGGCCCAGCACACGCCCCAGGAGACTTGGCAGCCGCCCCCAGGGCTCTAGCCTCTGGAACTCGTCCCCTTGGAAGGGGCCTGGCCCAGGTGCCAGGTTCGGCTGGTCGGCCAGCCTCCTTTGGAGAAAGCAGGCAAGCCGAGCCAGGCTTGCAGTGGCCCTGGCGTGACACCTGCCACCTCAGGCAGAGGGCCTCCCGCGGGCCCTCCATGGCGGGTTTCTCCCCGGAGCCGTGGCCTGGGCACTAGGAAGGCCGGGCCTCCCCGACTCCCGGGAGGAGGGGCTAGCCCAGTTGCGCCCTGGCCCCCAAACCCTCTGGTGCCATCTGCCTGTCTCGGCACTTCTGACTCCACAGAGCCTTTCCTACATCTGGGCTGCCTGCCGTGGCAAAGTGCAGGCGTGGGGTGAGGCCATGGCTTTGTCTTTCCAGGAAAAAATGAGCCCCTGGCCGAAGCAGCAGGCCCAGGCAGAGCCTTGAGCTTGAAGCCCAGTAGGTCTGTGGCCCTCAGGGCCAGAGCCATGCTTTCAAGGCAGGGAAGCGGCCTGCAAGCTGAGTGGGAGTGGGGGAGGGGAGGGAGACAGCTGAAGCCGAGTCCAGAAGGGCGGCGATGGAAGAGCTGCAGCTGGGTCAGAGCCTGGAGGGAGGGCGGGGCCTTCACTGAGGACCCCCCCGCCCCCCGAGGCCAGCCCTAGGCCCCGGCGGTCGCGCATGCGCCCTTGGCCTGTGCGGTGTGTGGGGGCTTGAACCCAAGTCCGCAGGGCTCCCGGAGCGGCCAGAGAAAGAAGGGCCCATGGAGAGGTAGGCGAGGTGGGCAGGGGGCGCCACCTTACTCTCCTCAGCTCCCTGAGGGAGAGAGAGAGAGACAGAGACAGAGAGAGAGATCCCTGACCTCTGAGTCTCTGCCTCCACCGCTGGCTGGTGCCAACTCACGCGCCATCCCACTTCCAGCCATCACCCCCACGCCTGCCCCGGGGCCAGCCCCACCACAGAGAGGCCGGTTGGTTCCTGCTCACCTCTGTGCCGTCCCTTCCCGACCTGACCCCAGTGCAGGGGATAAGCTTCAGACAAGTCTTTCCATGTCCCTCTGCATGACAATAGACTTCCTCCCCTCTCCCATTCCACAGGCCCACCCACCCGGGACATCCACCTTTGTCATTAGCTCAGGAGAGGATGCAAGATGAGAATCTCTGCTATTGTGTGGGGAGACTCAGTTTCCCGGGTTTCCCCCATGGACACATGTTCTTCAGCTGGGTCTGATTTTCTCCAGACAAGCTGTCTTGGGAAGGATTTGGCCAGCCCTAAGAACCTGAAGGGAAAGGGCGGAGGGGGGTTCTCTCTCTGCCCCCGACAGCCCCGAGCTGGGTCGGTCCCTCAGACCTGGCCAGGGGCAGCCCATCCCCCGGCGCCCTTCCCCGGGGCATCCAAGGGCAGGCTCGGCGCCAGCCCCACCCCGCTCGCCACTGCCCGACCATCGTCCTCCCTCGGGGGGCCTGGGCAGGACAGGGACCCGGCTGTGGGAGGCCTCCAGATCTCAGGCCTGGCACACCGTTTACCAGGCTGCTTCCTCCTCTGACGGGGGCCCAGCACACGCCCCAGGAGACTTGGCAGCCGCCCCCAGGGCTCTATCCTCTGGAACTCGTCCCCTTGGAAGGGGCCTGGCCCAGGTGCCAGGTTCGGCTGGTCGGCCAGCCTCCTTTGGAGAAAGCAGGCAAGCCGAGCCAGGCTTGCAGTGGCCCTGGCGTGACACCTGCCACCTCAGGCAGAGGGCCTCCCGCGTGCCCTCCATGGCGGGTTTCTCCCCGGAGCCGTGGCCTGGGCACTAGGAAGGCCGGGCCTCCCCGACTCCCGGGAGGAGGGGCTAGCCCAGTTGCGCCCTGGCCCCCAAACCCTCTGGTGCCATCTGCCTGTCTCGGCACTTCTGACTCCACAGAGCCTTTCCTACATCTGGGCTGCCTGCCGTGGCAAAGTGCAGGCGTGGGGTGAGGCCATGGCTTTGTCTTTCCAGGAAAAAATGAGCCCCTGGCCGAAGCAGCAGGCCCAGGCAGAGCCTTGAGCTTGAAGCCCAGTAGGTCTGTGGCCCTCAGGGCCAGAGCCATGCTTTCAAGGCAGGGAAGCGGCCTGCAAGCTGAGTGGGAGTGGGGGAGGGGAGGGAGACAGCTGAAGCCGAGTCCAGAAGGGCGGCGATGGAAGAGCTGCAGCTGGGTCAGAGCCTGGAGGGAGGGCGGGGCCTTCACTGAGGACCCCCCCGCCCCCCGAGGCCAGCCCTAGGCCCCGGCGGTCGCGCATGCGCCCTTGGCCTGTGCGGTGTGTGGGGGGTTGAACCCAAGCCCGCAGGGCTCCCGGAGCGGCCAGAGAAAGAAGGGCCCATGGAGAGGCAGGCGAGGTGGGCAGGGGGCGCCACCTTACTCTCCTCAGCTCCCTGAGGGAGAGAGAGAGAGACAGAGACAGAGAGAGAGATCCCTGACCTCTGAGTCTCTGCCTCCACCGCTGGCTGGTGCCAACTCACGCGCCATCCCACTTCCAGCCATCACCCCCACGCCTGCCCCGGGGCCAGCCCCACCACAGAGAGGCCGGTTGGTTCCTGCTCACCTCTGTGCCGTCCCTTCCCGACCTGACCCCAGTGCAGGGGATAAGCTTCAGACAAGTCTTTCCATGTCCCTCTGCATGACAATAGACTTCCTCCCCTCTCCCATTCCACAGGCCCACCCACCCGGGACATCCACCTTTGTCATTAGCTCAGGAGAGGATGCAAGATGAGAATCTCTGCTATTGTGTGGGGAGACTCAGTTTCCCGGGTTTCCCCCATGGACACATGTTCTTCAGCTGGGTCTGATTTTCTCCAGACAAGCTGTCTTGGGAAGGATTTGGCCAGCCCTAAGAACCTGAAGGGAAAGGGCGGAGGGGGGTTCTCTCTCTGCCCCCGACAGCCCCGAGCTGGGTCGGTCCCTCAGACCTGGCCAGGGGCAGCCCATCCCCCGGCGCCCTTCCCCGGGGCATCCAAGGGCAGGCTCGGCGCCAGCCCCACCCCGCTCGCCACTGCCCGACCATCGTCCTCCCTCGGGGGGCCTGGGCAGGACAGGGACCCGGCTGTGGGAGGCCTCCAGATCTCAGGCCTGGCACACCGTTTACCAGGCTGCTTCCTCCTCTGACGGGGGCCCAGCACACGCCCCAGGAGACTTGGCAGCCGCCCCCAGGGCTCTATCCTCTGGAACTCGTCCCCTTGGAAGGGGCCTGGCCCAGGTGCCAGGTTCGGCTGGTCGGCCAGCCTCCTTTGGAGAAAGCAGGCAAGCCGAGCCAGGCTTGCAGTGGCCCTGGCGTGACACCTGCCACCTCAGGCAGAGGGCCTCCCGCGTGCCCTCCATGGCGGGTTTCTCCCCGGAGCCGTGGCCTGGGCACTAGGAAGGCCGGGCCTCCCCGACTCCCGGGAGGAGGGGCTAGCCCAGTTGCGCCCTGGCCCCCAAACCCTCTGGTGCCATCTGCCTGTCTCGGCACTTCTGACTCCACAGAGCCTTTCCTACATCTGGGCTGCCTGCCGTGGCAAAGTGCAGGCGTGGGGTGAGGCCATGGCTTTGTCTTTCCAGGAAAAAATGAGCCCCTGGCCGAAGCAGCAGGCCCAGGCAGAGCCTTGAGCTTGAAGCCCAGTAGGTCTGTGGCCCTCAGGGCCAGAGCCATGCTTTCAAGGCAGGGAAGCGGCCTGCAAGCTGAGTGGGAGTGGGGGAGGGGAGGGAGACAGCTGAAGCCGAGTCCAGAAGGGCGGCGATGGAAGAGCTGCAGCTGGGTCAGAGCCTGGAGGGAGGGCGGGGCCTTCACTGAGGACCCCCCCGCCCCCCGAGGCCAGCCCTAGGCCCCGGCGGTCGCGCATGCGCCCTTGGCCTGTGCGGTGTGTGGGGGGTTGAACCCAAGCCCGCAGGGCTCCCGGAGCGGCCAGAGAAAGAAGGGCCCATGGAGAGGCAGGCGAGGTGGGCAGGGGGCGCCACCTTACTCTCCTCAGCTCCCTGAGGGAGAGAGAGAGAGACAGAGACAGAGAGAGAGATCCCTGACCTCTGAGTCTCTGCCTCCACCGCTGGCTGGTGCCAACTCACGCGCCATCCCACTTCCAGCCATCACCCCCACGCCTGCCCCGGGGCCAGCCCCACCACAGAGAGGCCGGTTGGTTCCTGCTCACCTCTGTGCCGTCCCTTCCCGACCTGACCCCAGTGCAGGGGATAAGCTTCAGACAAGTCTTTCCATGTCCCTCTGCATGACAATAGACTTCCTCCCCTCTCCCATTCCACAGGCCCACCCACCCGGGACATCCACCTTTGTCATTAGCTCAGGAGAGGATGCAAGATGAGAATCTCTGCTATTGTGTGGGGAGACTCAGTTTCCCGGGTTTCCCCCATGGACACATGTTCTTCAGCTGGGTCTGATTTTCTCCAGACAAGCTGTCTTGGGAAGGATTTGGCCAGCCCTAAGAACCTGAAGGGAAAGGGCGGAGGGGGGTTCTCTCTCTGCCCCCGACAGCCCCGAGCTGGGTCGGTCCCTCAGACCTGGCCAGGGGCAGCCCATCCCCCGGCGCCCTTCCCCGGGGCATCCAAGGGCAGGCTCGGCGCCAGCCCCACCCCGCTCGCCACTGCCCGACCATCGTCCTCCCTCGGGGGGCCTGGGCAGGACAGGGACCCGGCTGTGGGAGGCCTCCAGATCTCAGGCCTGGCACACCGTTTACCAGGCTGCTTCCTCCTCTGACGGGGGCCCAGCACACGCCCCAGGAGACTTGGCAGCCGCCCCCAGGGCTCTATCCTCTGGAACTCGTCCCCTTGGAAGGGGCCTGGCCCAGGTGCCAGGTTCGGCTGGTCGGCCAGCCTCCTTTGGAGAAAGCAGGCAAGCCGAGCCAGGCTTGCAGTGGCCCTGGCGTGACACCTGCCACCTCAGGCAGAGGGCCTCCCGCGTGCCCTCCATGGCGGGTTTCTCCCCGGAGCCGTGGCCTGGGCACTAGGAAGGCCGGGCCTCCCCGACTCCCGGGAGGAGGGGCTAGCCCAGTTGCGCCCTGGCCCCCAAACCCTCTGGTGCCATCTGCCTGTCTCGGCACTTCTGACTCCACAGAGCCTTTCCTACATCTGGGCTGCCTGCCGTGGCAAAGTGCAGGCGTGGGGTGAGGCCATGGTTTTGTCTTTCCAGGAAAAAATGAGCCCCTGGCCGAAGCAGCAGGCCCAGGCAGAGCCTTGAGCTTGAAGCCCAGTAGGTCTGTGGCCCTCAGGGCCAGAGCCATGCTTTCAAGGCAGGGAAGCGGCCTGCAAGCTGAGTGGGAGTGGGGGAGGGGAGGGAGACAGCTGAAGCCGAGTCCAGAAGGGCGGCGATGGAAGAGCTGCAGCTGGGTCAGAGCCTGGAGGGAGGGCGGGGCCTTCACTGAGGACCCCCCCGCCCCCCCCCCGAGGCCAGCCCTAGGCCCCGGCGGTCGCGCATGCGCCCTTGGCCTGTGCGGTGTGTGGGGGGTTGAACCCAAGCCCGCAGGGCTCCCGGAGCGGCCAGAGAAAGAAGGGCCCATGGAGAGGTAGGCGAGGTGGGCAGGGGGCGCCACCTTACTCTCCTCAGCTCCCTGAGGGAGAGAGACAGAGACAGAGACAGAGAGAGAGATCCCTGACCTCTGAGTCTCTGCCTCCACCGCTGGCTGGTGCCAACTCACGCGCCATCCCACTTCCAGCCATCACCCCCACGCCTGCCCCGGGGCCAGCCCCACCACAGAGAGGCCGGTTGGTTCCTGCTCACCTCTGTGCCGTCCCTTCCCGACCTGACCCCAGTGCAGGGGATAAGCTTCAGACAAGTCTTTCCATGTCCCTCTGCATGACAATAGACTTCCTCCCCTCTCCCATTCCACAGGCCCACCCACCCGGGACATCCACCTTTGTCATTAGCTCAGGAGAGGATGCAAGATGAGAATCTCTGCTATTGTGTGGGGAGACTCAGTTTCCCGGGTTTCCCCCATGGACACATGTTCTTCAGCTGGGTCTGATTTTCTCCAGACAAGCTGTCTTGGGAAGGATTTGGCCAGCCCTAAGAACCTGAAGGGAAAGGGCGGAGGGGGGTTCTCTCTCTGCCCCCGACAGCCCCGAGCTGGGTCGGTCCCTCAGACCTGGCCAGGGGCAGCCCATCCCCCGGCGCCCTTCCCCGGGGCATCCAAGGGCAGGCTCGGCGCCAGCCCCACCCCGCTCGCCACTGCCCGACCATCGTCCTCCCTCGGGGGGCCTGGGCAGGACAGGGACCCGGCTGTGGGAGGCCTCCAGATCTCAGGCCTGGCACACCGTTTACCAGGCTGCTTCCTCCTCTGACGGGGGCCCAGCACACGCCCCAGGAGACTTGGCAGCCGCCCCCAGGGCTCTATCCTCTGGAACTCGTCCCCTTGGAAGGGGCCTGGCCCAGGTGCCAGGTTCGGCTGGTCGGCCAGCCTCCTTTGGAGAAAGCAGGCAAGCCGAGCCAGGCTTGCAGTGGCCCTGGCGTGACACCTGCCACCTCAGGCAGAGGGCCTCCCGCGTGCCCTCCATGGCGGGTTTCTCCCCGGAGCCGTGGCCTGGGCACTAGGAAGGCCGGGCCTCCCCGACTCCCGGGAGGAGGGGCTAGCCCACTTGCGCCCTGGCCCCCAAACCCTCTGGTGCCATCTGCCTGTCTCGGCACTTCTGACTCCACAGAGCCTTTCCTACATCTGGGCTGCCTGCCGTGGCAAAGTGCAGGCGTGGGGTGAGGCCATGGCTTTGTCTTTCCAGGAAAAAATGAGCCCCTGGCCGAAGCAGCAGGCCCAGGCAGAGCCTTGAGCTTGAAGCCCAGTAGGTCTGTGGCCCTCAGGGCCAGAGCCATGCTTTCAAGGCAGGGAAGCGGCCTGCAAGCTGAGTGGGAGTGGGGGAGGGGAGGGAGACAGCTGAAGCCGAGTCCAGAAGGGCGGCGATGGAAGAGCTGCAGCTGGGTCAGAGCCTGGAGGGAGGGCGGGGCCTTCACTGAGGACCCCCCCCCCCCCGAGGCCAGCCCTAGGCCCCGGCGGTCGCGCATGCGCCCTTGGCCTGTGCGGTGTGTGGGGGGTTGAACCCAAGCCCGCAGGGCTCCCGGAGCGGCCAGAGAAAGAAGGGCCCATGGAGAGGTAGGCGAGGTGGGCAGGGGGCGCCACCTTACTCTCCTCAGCTCCCTGAGGGAGAGAGACAGAGACAGAGACAGAGAGAGAGATCCCTGACCTCTGAGTCTCTACCTCCACCGCTGGCTGGTGCCAACTCACGCGCCATCCCACTTCCAGCCATCACCCCCACGCCTGCCCCGGGGCCAGCCCCACCACAGAGAGGCCGGTTGGTTCCTGCTCACCTCTGTGCCGTCCCTTCCCGACCTGACCCCAGTGCAGGGGATAAGCTTCAGACAAGTCTTTCCATGTCCCTCTGCATGACAATAGACTTCCTCCCCTCTCCCATTCCACAGGCCCACCCACCCGGGACATCCACCTTTGTCATTAGCTCAGGAGAGGATGCAAGATGAGAATCTCTGCTATTGTGTGGGGAGACTCAGTTTCCCGGGTTTCCCCCATGGACACATGTTCTTCAGCTGGGTCTGATTTTCTCCAGACAAGCTGTCTTGGGAAGGATTTGGCCAGCCCTAAGAACCTGAAGGGAAAGGGCGGAGGGGGGTTCTCTCTCTGCCCCCGACAGCCCCGAGCTGGGTCGGTCCCTCAGACCTGGCCAGGGGCAGCCCATCCCCCGGCGCCCTTCCCCGGGGCATCCAAGGGCAGGCTCGGCGCCAGCCCCACCCCGCTCGCCACTGCCCGACCATCGTCCTCCCTCGGGGGGCCTGGGCAGGACAGGGACCCGGCTGTGGGAGGCCTCCAGATCTCAGGCCTGGCACACCGTTTACCAGGCTGCTTCCTCCTCTGACGGGGGCCCAGCACACGCCCCAGGAGACTTGGCAGCCGCCCCCAGGGCTCTATCCTCTGGAACTCGTCCCCTTGGAAGGGGCCTGGCCCAGGTGCCAGGTTCGGCTGGTCGGCCAGCCTCCTTTGGAGAAAGCAGGCAAGCCGAGCCAGGCTTGCAGTGGCCCTGGCGTGACACCTGCCACCTCAGGCAGAGGGCCTCCCGCGTGCCCTCCATGGCGGGTTTCTCCCCGGAGCCGTGGCCTGGGCACTAGGAAGGCCGGGCCTCCCCGACTCCCGGGAGGAGGGGCTAGCCCAGTTGCGCCCTGGCCCCCAAACCCTCTGGTGCCATCTGCCTGTCTCGGCACTTCTGACTCCACAGAGCCTTTCCTACATCTGGGCTGCCTGCCGTGGCAAAGTGCAGGCGTGGGGTGAGGCCATGGCTTTGTCTTTCCAGGAAAAAATGAGCCCCTGGCCGAAGCAGCAGGCCCAGGCAGAGCCTTGAGCTTGAAGCCCAGTAGGTCTGTGGCCCTCAGGGCCAGAGCCATGCTTTCAAGGCAGGGAAGCGGCCTGCAAGCTGAGTGGGAGTGGGGGAGGGGAGGGAGACAGCTGAAGCCGAGTCCAGAAGGGCGGCGATGGAAGAGCTGCAGCTGGGTCAGAGCCTGGAGGGAGGGCGGGGCCTTCACTGAGGACCCCCCCCCCCAAGGCCAGCCCTAGGCCCCGGCGGTCGCGCATGCGCCCTTGGCCTGTGCGGTGTGTGGGGGGTTGAACCCAAGCCCGCAGGGCTCCCGGAGCGGCCAGAGAAAGAAGGGCCCATGGAGAGGTAGGCGAGGTGGGCAGGGGGCGCCACCTTACTCTCCTCAGCTCCCTGAGGGAGAGAGACAGAGACAGAGACAGAGAGAGAGATCCCTGACCTCTGAGTCTCTGCCTCCACCGCTGGCTGGTGCCAACTCACGCGCCATCCCACTTCCAGCCATCACCCCCACGCCTGCCCCGGGGCCAGCCCCACCACAGAGAGGCCGGTTGGTTCCTGCTCACCTCTGTGCCGTCCCTTCCCGACCTGACCCCAGTGCAGGGGATAAGCTTCAGACAAGTCTTTCCATGTCCCTCTGCATGACAATAGACTTCCTCCCCTCTCCCATTCCACAGGCCCACCCACCCGGGACATCCACCTTTGTCATTAGCTCAGGAGAGGATGCAAGATGAGAATCTCTGCTATTGTGTGGGGAGACTCAGTTTCCCGGGTTTCCCCCATGGACACATGTTCTTCAGCTGGGTCTGATTTTCTCCAGACAAGCTGTCTTGGGAAGGATTTGGCCAGCCCTAAGAACCTGAAGGGAAAGGGCGGAGGGGGGTTCTCTCTCTGCCCCCGACAGCCCCGAGCTGGGTCGGTCCCTCAGACCTGGCCAGGGGCAGCCCATCCCCCGGCGCCCTTCCCCGGGGCATCCAAGGGCAGGCTCGGCGCCAGCCCCACCCCGCTCGCCACTGCCCGACCATCGTCCTCCCTCGGGGGGCCTGGGCAGGACAGGGACCCGGCTGTGGGAGGCCTCCAGATCTCAGGCCTGGCACACCGTTTACCAGGCTGCTTCCTCCTCTGACGGGGGCCCAGCACACGCCCCAGGAGACTTGGCAGCCGCCCCCAGGGCTCTAGCCTCTGGAACTCGTCCCCTTGGAAGGGGCCTGGCCCAGGTGCCAGGTTCGGCTGGTCGGCCAGCCTCCTTTGGAGAAAGCAGGCAAGCCGAGCCAGGCTTGCAGTGGCCCTGGCGTGACACCTGCCACCTCAGGCAGAGGGCCTCCCGCGTGCCCTCCATGGCGGGTTTCTCCCCGGAGCCGTGGCCTGGGCACTAGGAAGGCCGGGCCTCCCCGACTCCCGGGAGGAGGGGCTAGCCCACTTGCGCCCTGGCCCCCAAACCCTCTGGTGCCATCTGCCTGTCTCGGCACTTCTGACTCCACAGAGCCTTTCCTACATCTGGGCTGCCTGCCGTGGCAAAGTGCAGGCGTGGGGTGAGGCCATGGCTTTGTCTTTCCAGGAAAAAATGAGCCCCTGGCCGAAGCAGCAGGCCCAGGCAGAGCCTTGAGCTTGAAGCCCAGTAGGTCTGTGGCCCTCAGGGCCAGAGCCATGCTTTCAAGGCAGGGAAGCGGCCTGCAAGCTGAGTGGGAGTGGGGGAGGGGAGGGAGACAGCTGAAGCCGAGTCCAGAAGGGCGGCGATGGAAGAGCTGCAGCTGGGTCAGAGCCTGGAGGGAGGGCGGGGCCTTCACTGAGGACCCCCCCCCCCCCCCCCCCGAGGCCAGCCCTAGGCCCCGGCGGTCGCGCATGCGCCCTTGGCCTGTGCGGTGTGTGGGGGGTTGAACCCAAGCCCGCAGGGCTCCCGGAGTGGCCAGAGAAAGAAGGGCCCATGGAGAGGTAGGCGAGGTGGGCAGGGGGCGCCACCTTACTCTCCTCAGCTCCCTGAGGGAGAGAGACAGAGACAGAGACAGAGAGAGAGATCCCTGACCTCTGAGTCTCTGCCTCCACCGCTGGCTGGTGCCAACTCACGCGCCATCCCACTTCCAGCCATCACCCCCACGCCTGCCCCGGGGCCAGCCCCACCACAGAGAGGCCGGTTGGTTCCTGCTCACCTCTGTGCCGTCCCTTCCCGACCTGACCCCAGTGCAGGGGATAAGCTTCAGACAAGTCTTTCCATGTCCCTCTGCATGACAATAGACTTCCTCCCCTCTCCCATTCCACAGGCCCACCCACCCGGGACATCCACCTTTGTCATTAGCTCAGGAGAGGATGCAAGATGAGAATCTCTGCTATTGTGTGGGGAGACTCAGTTTCCCGGGTTTCCCCCATGGACACATGTTCTTCAGCTGGGTCTGATTTTCTCCAGACAAGCTGTCTTGGGAAGGATTTGGCCAGCCCTAAGAACCTGAAGGGAAAGGGCGGAGGGGGGTTCTCTCTCTGCCCCCGACAGCCCCGAGCTGGGTCGGTCCCTCAGACCTGGCCAGGGGCAGCCCATCCCCCGGCGCCCTTCCCCGGGGCATCCAAGGGCAGGCTCGGCGCCAGCACCACCCCGCTCGCCACTGCCCGACCATCGTCCTCCCTCGGGGGGCCTGGGCAGGACAGGGACCCGGCTGTGGGAGGCCTCCAGATCTCAGGCCTGGCACACCCGTTTACCAGGCTGCTTCCTCCTCTGACGGGGGCCCAGCACACGCCCCAGGAGACTTGGCAGCCGCCCCCAGGGCTCTATCCTCTGGAACTCGTCCCCTTGGAAGGGGCCTGGCCCAGGTGCCAGGTTCGGCTGGTCGGCCAGCCTCCTTTGGAGAAAGCAGGCAAGCCGAGCCAGGCTTGCAGTGGCCCTGGCGTGACACCTGCCACCTCAGGCAGAGGGCCTCCCGCGTGCCCTCCATGGCGGGTTTCTCCCCGGAGCCGTGGCCTGGGCACTAGGAAGGCCGGGCCTCCCCGACTCCCGGGAGGAGGGGCTAGCCCAGTTGCGCCCTGGCCCCCAAACCCTCTGGTGCCATCTGCCTGTCTCGGCACTTCTGACTCCACAGAGCCTTTCCTACATCTGGGCTGCCTGCCGTGGCAAAGTGCAGGCGTGGGGTGAGGCCATGGCTTTGTCTTTCCAGGAAAAAATGAGCCCCTGGCCGAAGCAGCAGGCCCAGGCAGAGCCTTGAGCTTGAAGCCCAGTAGGTCTGTGGCCCTCAGGGCCAGAGCCATGCTTTCAAGGCAGGGAAGCGGCCTGCAAGCTGAGTGGGAGTGGGGGAGGGGAGGGAGACAGCTGAAGCCGAGTCCAGAAGGGCGGCGATGGAAGAGCTGCAGCTGGGTCAGAGCCTGGAGGGAGGGCGGGGCCTTCACTGAGGACCCCCCCCCCCAAGGCCAGCCCTAGGCCCCGGCGGTCGCGCATGCGCCCTTGGCCTGTGCGGTGTGTGGGGGGTTGAACCCAAGCCCGCAGGGCTCCCGGAGCGGCCAGAGAAAGAAGGGCCCATGGAGAGGTAGGCGAGGTGGGCAGGGGGCGCCACCTTACTCTCCTCAGCTCCCTGAGGGAGAGAGACAGAGACAGAGACAGAGAGAGAGATCCCTGACCTCTGAGTCTCTGCCTCCACCGCTGGCTGGTGCCAACTCACGCGCCATCCCACTTCCAGCCATCACCCCCACGCCTGCCCCGGGGCCAGCCCCACCACAGAGAGGCCGGTTGGTTCCTGCTCACCTCTGTGCCGTCCCTTCCCGACCTGACCCCAGTGCAGGGGATAAGCTTCAGACAAGTCTTTCCATGTCCCTCTGCATGACAATAGACTTCCTCCCCTCTCCCATTCCACAGGCCCACCCACCCGGGACATCCACCTTTGTCATTAGCTCAGGAGAGGATGCAAGATGAGAATCTCTGCTATTGTGTGGGGAGACTCAGTTTCCCGGGTTTCCCCCATGGACACATGTTCTTCAGCTGGGTCTGATTTTCTCCAGACAAGCTGTCTTGGGAAGGATTTGGCCAGCCATAAGAACCTGAAGGGAAAGGGCGGAGGGGGGTTCTCTCTCTGCCCCCGACAGCCCCGAGCTGGGTCGGTCCCTCAGACCTGGCCAGGGGCAGCCCATCCCCCGGCGCCCTTCCCCGGGGCATCCAAGGGCAGGCTCGGCGCCAGCCCCACCCCGCTCGCCACTGCCCGACCATCGTCCTCCCTCGGGGGGCCTGGGCAGGACAGGGACCCGGCTGTGGGAGGCCTCCAGATCTCAGGCCTGGCACACCGTTTACCAGGCTGCTTCCTCCTCTGACGGGGGCCCAGCACACGCCCCAGGAGACTTGGCAGCCACCCCCAGGGCTCTATCCTCTGGAACTCGTCCCCTTGGAAGGGGCCTGGCCCAGGTGCCAGGTTCGGCTGGTCGGCCAGCCTCCTTTGGAGAAAGCAGGCAAGCCGAGCCAGGCTTGCAGTGGCCCTGGCGTGACACCTGCCACCTCAGGCAGAGAGCCTCCCGCGTGCCCTCCATGGCGGGTTTCTCCCCGGAGCCGTGGCCTGGGCACTAGGAAGGCCGGGCCTCCCCGACTCCCGGGAGGAGGGGCTAGCCCAGTTGCGCCCTGGCCCCCAAACCCTCTGGTGCCATCTGCCTGTCTCGGCACTTCTGACTCCACAGAGCCTTTCCTACATCTGGGCTGCCTGCCGTGGCAAAGTGCAGGCGTGGGGTGAGGCCATGGCTTTGTCTTTCCAGGAAAAAATGAGCCCCTGGCCGAAGCAGCAGGCCCAGGCAGAGCCTTGAGCTTGAAGCCCAGTAGGTCTGTGGCCCTCAGGGCCAGAGCCATGCTTTCAAGGCAGGGAAGCGGCCTGCAAGCTGAGTGGGAGTGGGGGAGGGGAGGGAGACAGCTGAAGCCGAGTCCAGAAGGGCGGCGATGGAAGAGCTGCAGCTGGGTCAGAGCCTGGAGGGAGGGCGGGGCCTTCACTGAGGACCCCCCCGCCCCCCCCGAGGCCAGCCCTAGGCCCCGGCGGTCGCGCATGCGCCCTTGGCCTGTGCGGTGTGTGGGGGGTTGAACCCAAGCCCGCAGGGCTCCCGGAGCGGCCAGAGAAAGAAGGGCCCATGGAGAGGTAGGCGAGGTGGGCAGGGGGCGCCACCTTACTCTCCTCAGCTCCCTGAGGGAGAGAGACAGAGACAGAGACAGAGAGAGAGATCCCTGACCTCTGAGTCTCTGCCTCCACCGCTGGCTGGTGCCAACTCACGCGCCATCCCACTTCCAGCCATCACCCCCACGCCTGCCCCGGGGCCAGCCCCACCACAGAGAGGCCGGTTGGTTCCTGCTCACCTCTGTGCCGTCCCTTCCCGACCTGACCCCAGTGCAGGGGATAAGCTTCAGACAAGTCTTTCCATGTCCCTCTGCATGACAATAGACTTCCTCCCCTCTCCCATTCCACAGGCCCACCCACCCGGGACATCCACCTTTGTCATTAGCTCAGGAGAGGATGCAAGATGAGAATCTCTGCTATTGTGTGGGGAGACTCAGTTTCCCGGGTTTCCCCCATGGACACATGTTCTTCAGCTGGGTCTGATTTTCTCCAGACAAGCTGTCTTGGGAAGGATTTGGCCAGCCCTAAGAACCTGAAGGGAAAGGGCGGAGGGGGGTTCTCTCTCTGCCCCCGACAGCCCCGAGCTGGGTCGGTCCCTCAGACCTGGCCAGGGGCAGCCCATCCCCCGGCGCCCTTCCCCGGGGCATCCAAGGGCAGGCTCGGCGCCAGCCCCACCCCGCTCGCCACTGCCCGACCATCGTCCTCCCTCGGGGGGCCTGGGCAGGACAGGGACCCGGCTGTGGGAGGCCTCCAGATCTCAGGCCTGGCACACCGTTTACCAGGCTGCTTCCTCCTCTGACGGGGGCCCAGCACACGCCCCAGGAGACTTGGCAGCCGCCCCCAGGGCTCTATCCTCTGGAACTCGTCCCCTTGGAAGGGGCCTGGCCCAGGTGCCAGGTTCGGCTGGTCGGCCAGCCTCCTTTGGAGAAAGCAGGCAAGCCGAGCCAGGCTTGCAGTGGCCCTGGCGTGACACCTGCCACCTCAGGCAGAGGGCCTCCCGCGTGCCCTCCATGGCGGGTTTCTCCCCGGAGCCGTGGCCTGGGCACTAGGAAGGCCGGGCCTCCCCGACTCCCGGGAGGAGGGGCTAGCCCAGTTGCGCCCTGGCCCCCAAACCCTCTGGTGCCATCTGCCTGTCTCGGCACTTCTGACTCCACAGAGCCTTTCCTACATCTGGGCTGCCTGCCGTGGCAAAGTGCAGGCGTGGGGTGAGGCCATGGCTTTGTCTTTCCAGGAAAAAATGAGCCCCTGGCCGAAGCAGCAGGCCCAGGCAGAGCCTTGAGCTTGAAGCCCAGTAGGTCTGTGGCCCTCAGGGCCAGAGCCATGCTTTCAAGGCAGGGAAGCGGCCTGCAAGCTGAGTGGGAGTGGGGGAGGGGAGGGAGACAGCTGAAGCCGAGTCCAGAAGGGCGGCGATGGAAGAGCTGCAGCTGGGTCAGAGCCTGGAGGGAGGGCGGGGCCTTCACTGAGGACCCCCCCCCCCCCGAGGCCAGCCCTAGGCCCTGGCGGTCGCGCATGCGCCCTTGGCCTGTGCGGTGTGTGGGGGGTTGAACCCAAGCCCGCAGGGCTCCCGGAGCGGCCAGAGAAAGAAGGGCCCATGGAGAGGTAGGCGAGGTGGGCAGGGGGCGCCACCTTACTCTCCTCAGCTCCCTGAGGGAGAGAGACAGAGACAGAGACAGAGAGAGAGATCCCTGACCTCTGAGTCTCTGCCTCCACCGCTGGCTGGTGCCAACTCACGCGCCATCCCACTTCCAGCCATCACCCCCACGCCTGCCCCGGGGCCAGCCCCACCACAGAGAGGCCGGTTGGTTCCTGCTCACCTCTGTGCCGTCCCTTCCCGACCTGACCCCAGTGCAGGGGATAAGCTTCAGACAAGTCTTTCCATGTCCCTCTGCATGACAATAGACTTCCTCCCCTCTCCCATTCCACAGGCCCACCCACCCGGGACATCCACCTTTGTCATTAGCTCAGGAGAGGATGCAAGATGAGAATCTCTGCTATTGTGTGGGGAGACTCAGTTTCCCGGGTTTCCCCCATGGACACATGTTCTTCAGCTGGGTCTGATTTTCTCCAGACAAGCTGTCTTGGGAAGGATTTGGCCAGCCCTAAGAACCTGAAGGGAAAGGGCGGAGGGGGGTTCTCTCTCTGCCCCCGACAGCCCCGAGCTGGGTCGGTCCCTCAGACCTGGCCAGGGGCAGCCCATCCCCCGGCGCCCTTCCCCGGGGCATCCAAGGGCAGGCTCGGCGCCAGCCCCACCCCGCTCGCCACTGCCCGACCATCGTCCTCCCTCGGGGGGCCTGGGCAGGACAGGGACCCGGCTGTGGGAGGCCTCCAGATCTCAGGCCTGGCACACCGTTTACCAGGCTGCTTCCTCCTCTGACGGGGGCCCAGCACACGCCCCAGGAGACTTGGCAGCCGCCCCCAGGGCTCTATCCTCTGGAACTCGTCCCCTTGGAAGGGGCCTGGCCCAGGTGCCAGGTTCGGCTGGTCGGCCAGCCTCCTTTGGAGAAAGCAGGCAAGCCGAGCCAGGCTTGCAGTGGCCCTGGCGTGACACCTGCCACCTCAGGCAGAGGGCCTCCCGCGTGCCCTCCATGGCGGGTTTCTCCCCGGAGCCGTGGCCTGGGCACTAGGAAGGCCGGGCCTCCCCGACTCCCGGGAGGAGGGGCTAGCCCAGTTGCGCCCTGGCCCCCAAACCCTCTGGTGCCATCTGCCTGTCTCGGCACTTCTGACTCCACAGAGCCTTTCCTACATCTGGGCTGCCTGCCGTGGCAAAGTGCAGGCGTGGGGTGAGGCCATGGCTTTGTCTTTCCAGGAAAAAATGAGCCCCTGGCCGAAGCAGCAGGCCCAGGCAGAGCCTTGAGCTTGAAGCCCAGTAGGTCTGTGGCCCTCAGGGCCAGAGCCATGCTTTCAAGGCAGGGAAGCGGCCTGCAAGCTGAGTGGGAGTGGGGGAGGGGAGGGAGACAGCTGAAGCCGAGTCCAGAAGGGCGGCGATGGAAGAGCTGCAGCTGGGTCAGAGCCTGGAGGGAGGGCGGGGCCTTCACTGAGGACCCCCCCCCCCCCCGAGGCCAGCCCTAGGCCCCGGCGGTCGCGCATGCGCCCTTGGCCTGTGCGGTGTGTGGGGGGTTGAACCCAAGCCCGCAGGGCTCCCGGAGCGGCCAGAGAAAGAAGGGCCCATGGAGAGGTAGGCGAGGTGGGCAGGGGGCGCCACCTTACTCTCCTCAGCTCCCTGAGGGAGAGAGACAGAGACAGAGACAGAGAGAGAGATCCCTGACCTCTGAGTCTCTGCCTCCACCGCTGGCTGGTGCCAACTCACGCGCCATCCCACTTCCAGCCATCACCCCCACGCCTGCCCCGGGGCCAGCCCCACCACAGAGAGGCCGGTTGGTTCCTGCTCACCTCTGTGCCGTCCCTTCCCGACCTGACCCCAGTGCAGGGGATAAGCTTCAGACAAGTCTTTCCATGTCCCTCTGCATGACAATAGACTTCCTCCCCTCTCCCATTCCACAGGCCCACCCACCCGGGACATCCACCTTTGTCATTAGCTCAGGAGAGGATGCAAGATGAGAATCTCTGCTATTGTGTGGGGAGACTCAGTTTCCCGGGTTTCCCCCATGGACACATGTTCTTCAGCTGGGTCTGATTTTCTCCAGACAAGCTGTCTTGGGAAGGATTTGGCCAGCCCTAAGAACCTGAAGGGAAAGGGCGGAGGGGGGTTCTCTCTCTGCCCCCGACAGCCCCGAGCTGGGTCGGTCCCTCAGACCTGGCCAGGGGCAGCCCATCCCCCGGCGCCCTTCCCCGGGGCATCCAAGGGCAGGCTCGGCGCCAGCCCCACCCCGCTCGCCACTGCCCGACCATCGTCCTCCCTCGGGGGGCCTGGGCAGGACAGGGACCCGGCTGTGGGAGGCCTCCAGATCTCAGGCCTGGCACACCGTTTACCAGGCTGCTTCCTCCTCTGACGGGGGCCCAGCACACGCCCCAGGAGACTTGGCAGCCGCCCCCAGGGCTCTATCCTCTGGAACTCGTCCCCTTGGAAGGGGCCTGGCCCAGGTGCCAGGTTCGGCTGGTCGGCCAGCCTCCTTTGGAGAAAGCAGGCAAGCCGAGCCAGGCTTGCAGTGGCCCTGGCGTGACACCTGCCACCTCAGGCAGAGGGCCTCCCGCGTGCCCTCCATGGCGGGTTTCTCCCCGGAGCCGTGGCCTGGGCACTAGGAAGGCCGGGCCTCCCCGACTCCCGGGAGGAGGGGCTAGCCCAGTTGCGCCCTGGCCCCCAAACCCTCTGGTGCCATCTGCCTGTCTCGGCACTTCTGACTCCACAGAGCCTTTCCTACATCTGGGCTGCCTGCCGTGGCAAAGTGCAGGCGTGGGGTGAGGCCATGGCTTTGTCTTTCCAGGAAAAAATGAGCCCCTGGCCGAAGCAGCAGGACCAGGCAGAGCCTTGAGCTTGAAGCCCAGTAGGTCTGTGGCCCTCAGGGCCAGAGCCATGCTTTCAAGGCAGGGAAGCGGCCTGCAAGCTGAGTGGGAGTGGGGGAGGGGAGGGAGACAGCTGAAGCCGAGTCCAGAAGGGCGGCGATGGAAGAGCTGCAGCTGGGTCAGAGCCTGGAGGGAGGGCGGGGCCTTCACTGAGGACCCCCCCGCCCCCCCCGAGGCCAGCCCTAGGCCCCGGCGGTCGCGCATGCGCCCTTGGCCTGTGCGGTGTGTGGGGGGTTGAACCCAAGCCCGCAGGGCTCCCGGAGCGGCCAGAGAAAGAAGGGCCCATGGAGAGGTAGGCGAGGTGGGCAGGGGGCGCCACCTTACTCTCCTCAGCTCCCTGAGGGAGAGAGACAGAGACAGAGACAGAGAGAGAGATCCCTGACCTCTGAGTCTCTGCCTCCACCGCTGGCTGGTGCCAACTCACGCGCCATCCCACTTCCAGCCATCACCCCCCACGCCTGCCCCGGGGCCAGCCCCACCACAGAGAGGCCGGTTGGTTCCTGCTCACCTCTGTGCCGTCCCTTCCCGACCTGACCCCAGTGCAGGGGATAAGCTTCAGACAAGTCTTTCCATGTCCCTCTGCATGACAATAGACTTCCTCCCCTCTCCCATTCCACAGGCCCACCCACCCGGGACATCCACCTTTGTCATTAGCTCAGGAGAGGATGCAAGATGAGAATCTCTGCTATTGTGTGGGGAGACTCAGTTTCCCGGGTTTCCCCCATGGACACATGTTCTTCAGCTGGGTCTGATTTTCTCCAGACAAGCTGTCTTGGGAAGGATTTGGCCAGCCCTAAGAACCTGAAGGGAAAGGGCGGAGGGGGGTTCTCTCTCTGCCCCCGACAGCCCCGAGCTGGGTCGGTCCCTCAGACCTGGCCAGGGGCAGCCCATCCCCCGGCGCCCTTCCCCGGGGCATCCAAGGGCAGGCTCGGCGCCAGCACCACCCCGCTCGCCACTGCCCGACCATCGTCCTCCCTCGGGGGGCCTGGGCAGGACAGGGACCCGGCTGTGGGAGGCCTCCAGATCTCAGGCCTGGCACACCGTTTACCAGGCTGCTTCCTCCTCTGACGGGGGCCCAGCACACGCCCCAGGAGACTTGGCAGCCGCCCCCAGGGCTCTATCCTCTGGAACTCGTCCCCTTGGAAGGGGCCTGGCCCAGGTGCCAGGTTCGGCTGGTCGGCCAGCCTCCTTTGGAGAAAGCAGGCAAGCCGAGCCAGGCTTGCAGTGGCCCTGGCGTGACACCTGCCACCTCAGGCAGAGGGCCTCCCGCGTGCCCTCCATGGCGGGTTTCTCCCCGGAGCCGTGGCCTGGGCACTAGGAAGGCCGGGCCTCCCCGACTCCCGGGAGGAGGGGCTAGCCCAGTTGCGCCCTGGCCCCCAAACCCTCTGGTGCCATCTGCCTGTCTCGGCACTTCTGACTCCACAGAGCCTTTCCTACATCTGGGCTGCCTGCCGTGGCAAAGTGCAGGCGTGGGGTGAGGCCATGGCTTTGTCTTTCCAGGAAAAAATGAGCCCCTGGCCGAAGCAGCAGGCCCAGGCAGAGCCTTGAGCTTGAAGCCCAGTAGGTCTGTGGCCCTCAGGGCCAGAGCCATGCTTTCAAGGCAGGGAAGCGGCCTGCAAGCTGAGTGGGAGTGGGGGAGGGGAGGGAGACAGCTGAAGCCGAGTCCAGAAGGGCGGCGATGGAAGAGCTGCAGCTGGGTCAGAGCCTGGAGGGAGGGCGGGGCCTTCACTGAGGACCCCCCCGCCCCCCCCGAGGCCAGCCCTAGGCCCCGGCGGTCGCGCATGCGCCCTTGGCCTGTGCGGTGTGTGGGGGGTTGAACCCAAGCCCGCAGGGCTCCCGGAGCGGCCAGAGAAAGAAGGGCCCATGGAGAGGTAGGCGAGGTGGGCAGGGGGCGCCACCTTACTCTCCTCAGCTCCCTGAGGGAGAGAGACAGAGACAGAGACAGAGAGAGAGATCCCTGACCTCTGAGTCTCTGCCTCCACCGCTGGCTGGTGCCAACTCACGCGCCATCCCACTTCCAGCCATCACCCCCACGCCTGCCCCGGGGCCAGCCCCACCACAGAGAGGCCGGTTGGTTCCTGCTCACCTCTGTGCCGTCCCTTCCCGACCTGACCCCAGTGCAGGGGATAAGCTTCAGACAAGTCTTTCCATGTCCCTCTGCATGACAATAGACTTCCTCCCCTCTCCCATTCCACAGGCCCACCCACCCGGGACATCCACCTTTGTCATTAGCTCAGGAGAGGATGCAAGATGAGAATCTCTGCTATTGTGTGGGGAGACTCAGTTTCCCGGGTTTCCCCCATGGACACATGTTCTTCAGCTGGGTCTGATTTTCTCCAGACAAGCTGTCTTGGGAAGGATTTGGCCAGCCCTAAGAACCTGAAGGGAAAGGGCGGAGGGGGGTTCTCTCTCTGCCCCCGACAGCCCCGAGCTGGGTCGGTCCCTCAGACCTGGCCAGGGGCAGCCCATCCCCCGGCGCCCTTCCCCGGGGCATCCAAGGGCAGGCTCGGCGCCAGCCCCACCCCGCTCGCCACTGCCCGACCATCGTCCTCCCTCGGGGGGCCTGGGCAGGACAGGGACCCGGCTGTGGGAGGCCTCCAGATCTCAGGCCTGGCACACCGTTTACCAGGCTGCTTCCTCCTCTGACGGGGGCCCAGCACACGCCCCAGGAGACTTGGCAGCCACCCCCAGGGCTCTATCCTCTGGAACTCGTCCCCTTGGAAGGGGCCTGGCCCAGGTGCCAGGTTCGGCTGGTCGGCCAGCCTCCTTTGGAGAAAGCAGGCAAGCCGAGCCAGGCTTGCAGTGGCCCTGGCGTGACACCTGCCACCTCAGGCAGAGGGCCTCCCGCGTGCCCTCCATGGCGGGTTTCTCCCCGGAGCCGTGGCCTGGGCACTAGGAAGGCCGGGCCTCCCCGACTCCCGGGAGGAGGGGCTAGCCCACTTGCGCCCTGGCCCCCAAACCCTCTGGTGCCATCTGCCTGTCTCGGCACTTCTGACTCCACAGAGCCTTTCCTACATCTGGGCTGCCTGCCGTGGCAAAGTGCAGGCGTGGGGTGAGGCCATGGCTTTGTCTTTCCAGGAAAAAATGAGCCCCTGGCCGAAGCAGCAGGCCCAGGCAGAGCCTTGAGCTTGAAGCCCAGTAGGTCTGTGGCCCTCAGGGCCAGAGCCATGCTTTCAAGGCAGGGAAGCGGCCTGCAAGCTGAGTGGGAGTGGGGGAGGGGAGGGAGACAGCTGAAGCCGAGTCCAGAAGGGCGGCGATGGAAGAGCTGCAGCTGGGTCAGAGCCTGGAGGGAGGGCGGGGCCTTCACTGAGGACCCCCCCCCCCCCCCGAGGCCAGCCCTAGGCCCCGGCGGTCGCGCATGCGCCCTTGGCCTGTGCGGTGTGTGGGGGGTTGAACCCAAGCCCGCAGGGCTCCCGGAGCGGCCAGAGAAAGAAGGGCCCATGGAGAGGTAGGCGAGGTGGGCAGGGGGCGCCACCTTACTCTCCTCAGCTCCCTGAGGGAGAGAGAGAGAGACAGAGACAGAGAGAGAGATCCCTGACCTCTGAGTCTCTGCCTCCACCGCTGGCTGGTGCCAACTCACGCGCCATCCCACTTCCAGCCATCACCCCCACGCCTGCCCCGGGGCCAGCCCCACCACAGACAGGCCACTTGGTTCCTGCTCACCTCTGTGCCGTCCCTTCCCGACCTGACCCCAGTGCAGGGGATAAGCTTCAGACAAGTCTTTCCATGTCCCTCTGCATGACAATAGACTTCCTCCCCTCTCCCATTCCACAGGCCCACCCACCCGGGACATCCACCTTTGTCATTAGCTCAGGAGAGGATGCAAGATGAGAATCTCTGCTATTGTGTGGGGAGACTCAGTTTCCCGGGTTTCCCCCATGGACACATGTTCTTCAGCTGGGTCTGATTTTCTCCAGACAAGCTGTCTTGGGAAGGATTTGGCCAGCCCTAAGAACCTGAAGGGAAAGGGCGGAGGGGGGTTCTCTCTCTGCCCCCGACAGCCCCGAGCTGGGTCGGTCCCTCAGACCTGGCCAGGGGCAGCCCATCCCCCGGCGCCCTTCCCCGGGGCATCCAAGGGCAGGCTCGGCGCCAGCCCCACCCCGCTCGCCACTGCCCGACCATCGTCCTCCCTCGGGGGGCCTGGGCAGGACAGGGACCCGGCTGTGGGAGGCCTCCAGATCTCAGGCCTGGCACACCGTTTACCAGGCTGCTTCCTCCTCTGACGGGGGCCCAGCACACGCCCCAGGAGACTTGGCAGCCGCCCCCAGGGCTCTAGCCTCTGGAACTCGTCCCCTTGGAAGGGGCCTGGCCCAGGTGCCAGGTTCGGCTGGTCGGCCAGCCTCCTTTGGAGAAAGCAGGCAAGCCGAGCCAGGCTTGCAGTGGCCCTGGCGTGACACCTGCCACCTCAGGCAGAGGGCCTCCCGCGTGCCCTCCATGGCGGGTTTCTCCCCGGAGCCGTGGCCTGGGCACTAGGAAGGCCGGGCCTCCCCGACTCCCGGGAGGAGGGGCTAGCCCAGTTGCGCCCTGGCCCCCAAACCCTCTGGTGCCATCTGCCTGTCTCGGCACTTCTGACTCCACAGAGCCTTTCCTACATCTGGGCTGCCTGCCGTGGCAAAGTGCAGGCGTGGGGTGAGGCCATGGCTTTGTCTTTCCAGGAAAAAATGAGCCCCTGGCCGAAGCAGCAGGCCCAGGCAGAGCCTTGAGCTTGAAGCCCAGTAGGTCTGTGGCCCTCAGGGCCAGAGCCATGCTTTCAAGGCAGGGAAGCGGCCTGCAAGCTGAGTGGGAGTGGGGGAGGGGAGGGAGACAGCTGAAGCCGAGTCCAGAAGGGCGGCGATGGAAGAGCTGCAGCTGGGTCAGAGCCTGGAGGGAGGGCGGGGCCTTCACTGAGGTCCCCCCCCACCCCGAGGCCAGCCCTAGGCCCCGGCGGTCGCGCATGCGCCCTTGGCCTGTGCGGTGTGTGGGGGGTTGAACCCAAGCCCGCAGGGCTCCCGGAGCGGCCAGAGAAAGAAGGGCCCATGGAGAGGTAGGCGAGGTGGGCAGGGGGCGCCACCTTACTCTCCTCAGCTCCCTGAGGGAGAGAGACAGAGACAGAGACAGAGAGAGAGATCCCTGACCTCTGAGTCTCTGCCTCCACCGCTGGCTGGTGCCAACTCACGCGCCATCCCACTTCCAGCCATCACCCCCACACCTGCCCCGGGGCCAGCCCCACCACAGAGAGGCCGGTTGGTTCCTGCTCACCTCTGTGCCGTCCCTTCCCGACCTGACCCCAGTGCAGGCGATAAGCTTCAGACAAGTCTTTCCATGTCCCTCTGCATGACAATAGACTTCCTCCCCTCTCCCATTCCACAGGCCCACCCACCCGGGACATCCACCTTTGTCATTAGCTCAGGAGAGGATGCAAGATGAGAATCTCTGCTATTGTGTGGGGAGACTCAGTTTCCCGGGTTTCCCCCATGGACACATGTTCTTCAGCTGGGTCTGATTTTCTCCAGACAAGCTGTCTTGGGAAGGATTTGGCCAGCCCTAAGAACCTGAAGGGAAAGGGCGGAGGGGGGTTCTCTCTCTGCCCCCGACAGCCCCGAGCTGGGTCGGTCCCTCAGACCTGGCCAGGGGCAGCCCATCCCCCGGCGCCCTTCCCCGGGGCATCCAAGGGCAGGCTCGGCGCCAGCCCCACCCCGCTCGCCACTGCCCGACCATCGTCCTCCCTCGGGGGGCCTGGGCAGGACAGGGACCCGGCTGTGGGAGGCCTCCAGATCTCAGGCCTGGCACACCGTTTACCAGGCTGCTTCCTCCTCTGACGGGGGCCCAGCACACGCCCCAGGAGACTTGGCAGCCGCCCCCAGGGCTCTATCCTCTGGAACTCGTCCCCTTGGAAGGGGCCTGGCCCAGGTGCCAGGTTCGGCTGGTCGGCCAGCCTCCTTTGGAGAAAGCAGGCAAGCCGAGCCAGGCTTGCAGTGGCCCTGGCGTGACACCTGCCACCTCAGGCAGAGGGCCTCCCGCGTGCCCTCCATGGCGGGTTTCTCCCCGGAGCCGTGGCCTGGGCACTAGGAAGGCCGGGCCTCCCCGACTCCCGGGAGGAGGGGCTAGCCCACTTGCGCCCTGGCCCCCAAACCCTCTGGTGCCATCTGCCTGTCTCGGCACTTCTGACTCCACAGAGCCTTTCCTACATCTGGGCTGCCTGCCGTGGCAAAGTGCAGGCGTGGGGTGAGGCCATGGCTTTGTCTTTCCAGGAAAAAATGAGCCCCTGGCCGAAGCAGCAGGCCCAGGCAGAGCCTTGAGCTTGAAGCCCAGTAGGTCTGTGGCCCTCAGGGCCAGAGCCATGCTTTCAAGGCAGGGAAGCGGCCTGCAAGCTGAGTGGGAGTGGGGGAGGGGAGGGAGACAGCTGAAGCCGAGTCCAGAAGGGCGGCGATGGAAGAGCTGCAGCTGGGTCAGAGCCTGGAGGGAGGGCGGGGCCTTCACTGAGGACCCCCACCCCCCCCGAGGCCAGCCCTAGGCCCCGGCGGTCGCGCATGCGCCCTTGGCCTGTGCGGTGTGTGGGGGGTTGAACCCAAGCCCGCAGGGCTCCCGGAGCGGCCAGAGAAAGAAGGGCCCATGGAGAGGTAGGCGAGGTGGGCAGGGGGCGCCACCTTACTCTCCTCAGCTCCCTGAGGGAGAGAGACAGAGACAGAGACAGAGAGAGAGATCCCTGACCTCTGAGTCTCTGCCTCCACCGCTGGCTGGTGCCAACTCACGCGCCATCCCACTTCCAGCCATCACCCCCACGCCTGCCCCGGGGCCAGCCCCACCACAGAGAGGCCGGTTGGTTCCTGCTCACCTCTGTGCCGTCCCTTCCCGACCTGACCCCAGTGCAGGGGATAAGCTTCAGACAAGTCTTTCCATGTCCCTCTGCATGACAATAGACTTCCTCCCCTCTCCCATTCCACAGGCCCACCCACCCGGGACATCCACCTTTGTCATTAGCTCAGGAGAGGATGCAAGATGAGAATCTCTGCTATTGTGTGGGGAGACTCAGTTTCCCGGGTTTCCCCCATGGACACATGTTCTTCAGCTGGGTCTGATTTTCTCCAGACAAGCTGTCTTGGGAAGGATTTGGCCAGCCCTAAGAACCTGAAGGGAAAGGGCGGAGGGGGGTTCTCTCTCTGCCCCCGACAGCCCCGAGCTGGGTCGGTCCCTCAGACCTGGCCAGGGGCAGCCCATCCCCCGGCGCCCTTCCCCGGGGCATCCAAGGGCAGGCTCGGCGCCAGCCCCACCCCGCTCGCCACTGCCCGACCATCGTCCTCCCTCGGGGGGCCTGGGCAGGACAGGGACCCGGCTGTGGGAGGCCTCCAGATCTCAGGCCTGGCACACCGTTTACCAGGCTGCTTCCTCCTCTGACGGGGGCCCAGCACACGCCCCAGGAGACTTGGCAGCCACCCCCAGGGCTCTATCCTCTGGAACTCGTCCCCTTGGAAGGGGCCTGGCCCAGGTGCCAGGTTCGGCTGGTCGGCCAGCCTCCTTTGGAGAAAGCAGGCAAGCCGAGCCAGGCTTGCAGTGGCCCTGGCGTGACACCTGCCACCTCAGGCAGAGGGCCTCCCGCGTGCCCTCCATGGCGGGTTTCTCCCCGGAGCCGTGGCCTGGGCACTAGGAAGGCCGGGCCTCCCCGACTCCCGGGAGGAGGGGCTAGCCCAGTTGCGCCCTGGCCCCCAAACCCTCTGGTGCCATCTGCCTGTCTCGGCACTTCTGACTCCACAGAGCCTTTCCTACATCTGGGCTGCCTGCCGTGGCAAAGTGCAGGCGTGGGGTGAGGCCATGGCTTTGTCTTTCCAGGAAAAAATGAGCCCCTGGCCGAAGCAGCAGGCCCAGGCAGAGCCTTGAGCTTGAAGCCCAGTAGGTCTGTGGCCCTCAGGGCCAGAGCCATGCTTTCAAGGCAGGGAAGCGGCCTGCAAGCTGAGTGGGAGTGGGGGAGGGGAGGGAGACAGCTGAAGCCGAGTCCAGAAGGGCGGCGATGGAAGAGCTGCAGCTGGGTCAGAGCCTGGAGGGAGGGCGGGGCCTTCACTGAGGACCCCCCCCCCAGGCCAGCCCTAGGCCCCGGCGGTCGCGCATGCGCCCTTGGCCTGTGCGGTGTGTGGGGGGTTGAACCCAAGCCCGCAGGGCTCCCGGAGCGGCCAGAGAAAGAAGGGCCCATGGAGAGGTAGGCGAGGTGGGCAGGGGGTGCCACCTTACTCTCCTCAGCTCCCTGAGGGAGAGAGACAGAGACAGAGACAGAGAGAGAGATCCCTGACCTCTGAGTCTCTGCCTCCACCCGCTGGCTGGTGCCAACTCACGCGCCATCCCACTTCCAGCCATCACCCCCACGCCTGCCCCGGGGCCAGCCCCACCACAGAGAGGCCGGTTGGTTCCTGCTCACCTCTGTGCCGTCCCTTCCCGACCTGACCCCAGTGCAGGGGATAAGCTTCAGACAAGTCTTTCCATGTCCCTCTGCATGACAATAGACTTCCTCCCCTCTCCCATTCCACAGGCCCACCCACCCCGGACATCCACCTTTGTCATTAGCTCAGGAGAGGATGCAAGATGAGAATCTCTGCTATTGTGTGGGGAGACTCAGTTTCCCGGGTTTCCCCCATGGACACATGTTCTTCAGCTGGGTCTGATTTTCTCCAGACAAGCTGTCTTGGGAAGGATTTGGCCAGCCCTAAGAACCTGAAGGGAAAGGGCGGAGGGGGGTTCTCTCTCTGCCCCCGACAGCCCCGAGCTGGGTCGGTCCCTCAGACCTGGCCAGGGGCAGCCCATCCCCCGGCGCCCTTCCCCGGGGCATCCAAGGGCAGGCTCGGCGCCAGCCCCACCCCGCTCGCCACTGCCCGACCATCGTCCTCCCTCGGGGGGCCTGGGCAGGACAGGGACCCGGCTGTGGGAGGCCTCCAGATCTCAGGCCTGGCACACCGTTTACCAGGCTGCTTCCTCCTCTGACGGGGGCCCAGCACACGCCCCAGGAGACTTGGCAGCCGCCCCCAGGGCTCTATCCTCTGGAACTCGTCCCCTTGGAAGGGGCCTGGCCCAGGTGCCAGGTTCGGCTGGTCGGCCAGCCTCCTTTGGAGAAAGCAGGCAAGCCGAGCCAGGCTTGCAGTGGCCCTGGCGTGACACCTGCCACCTCAGGCAGAGGGCCTCCCGCGTGCCCTCCATGGCGGGTTTCTCCCCGGAGCCGTGGCCTGGGCACTAGGAAGGCCGGGCCTCCCCGACTCCCGGGAGGAGGGGCTAGCCCACTTGCGCCCTGGCCCCCAAACCCTCTGGTGCCATCTGCCTGTCTCGGCACTTCTGACTCCACAGAGCCTTTCCTACATCTGGGCTGCCTGCCGTGGCAAAGTGCAGGCGTGGGGTGAGGCCATGGCTTTGTCTTTCCAGGAAAAAAATGAGCCCCTGGCCGAAGCAGCAGGCCCAGGCAGAGCCTTGAGCTTGAAGCCCAGTAGGTCTGTGGCCCTCAGGGCCAGAGCCATGCTTTCAAGGCAGGGAAGCGGCCTGCAAGCTGAGTGGGAGTGGGGGAGGGGAGGGAGACAGCTGAAGCCGAGTCCAGAAGGGCGGCGATGGAAGAGCTGCAGCTGGGTCAGAGCCTGGAGGGAGGGCGGGGCCTTCACTGAGGACCCCCCCGCCCCCCCCCGAGGCCAGCCCTAGGCCCCGGCGGTCGCGCATGCGCCCTTGGCCTGTGCGGTGTGTGGGGGGTTGAACCCAAGCCCGCAGGGCTCCCGGAGCGGCCAGAGAAAGAAGGGCCCATGGAGAGGTAGGCGAGGTGGGCAGGGGGCGCCACCTTACTCTCCTCAGCTCCCTGAGGGAGAGAGACAGAGACAGAGACAGAGAGAGAGATCCCTGACCTCTGAGTCTCTGCCTCCACCGCTGGCTGGTGCCAACTCACGCGCCATCCCACTTCCAGCCATCACCCCCACGCCTGCCCCGGGGCCAGCCCCACCACAGAGAGGCCGGTTGGTTCCTGCTCACCTCTGTGCCGTCCCTTCCCGACCTGACCCCAGTGCAGGGGATAAGCTTCAGACAAGTCTTTCCATGTCCCTCTGCATGACAATAGACTTCCTCCCCTCTCCCATTCCACAGGCCCACCCACCCGGGACATCCACCTTTGTCATTAGCTCAGGAGAGGATGCAAGATGAGAATCTCTGCTATTGTGTGGGGAGACTCAGTTTCCCGGGTTTCCCCCATGGACACATGTTCTTCAGCTGGGTCTGATTTTCTCCAGACAAGCTGTCTTGGGAAGGATTTGGCCAGCCCTAAGAACCTGAAGGGAAAGGGCGGAGGGGGGTTCTCTCTCTGCCCCCGACAGCCCCGAGCTGGGTCGGTCCCTCAGACCTGGCCAGGGGCAGCCCATCCCCCGGCGCCCTTCCCCGGGGCATCCAAGGGCAGGCTCGGCGCCAGCCCCACCCCGCTCGCCACTGCCCGACCATCGTCCTCCCTCGGGGGGCCTGGGCAGGACAGGGACCCGGCTGTGGGAGGCCTCCAGATCTCAGGCCTGGCACACCGTTTACCAGGCTGCTTCCTCCTCTGACGGGGGCCCAGCACACGCCCCAGGAGACTTGGCAGCCGCCCCCAGGGCTCTATCCTCTGGAACTCGTCCCCTTGGAAGGGGCCTGGCCCAGGTGCCAGGTTCGGCTGGTCGGCCAGCCTCCTTTGGAGAAAGCAGGCAAGCCGAGCCAGGCTTGCAGTGGCCCTGGCGTGACACCTGCCACCTCAGGCAGAGGGCCTCCCGCGTGCCCTCCATGGCGGGTTTCTCCCCGGAGCCGTGGCCTGGGCACTAGGAAGGCCGGGCCTCCCCGACTCCCGGGAGAAGGGGCTAGCCCAGTTGCGCCCTGGCCCCCAAACCCTCTGGTGCCATCTGCCTGTCTCGGCACTTCTGACTCCACAGAGCCTTTCCTACATCTGGGCTGCCTGCCGTGGCAAAGTGCAGGCGTGGGGTGAGGCCATGGCTTTGTCTTTCCAGGAAAAAATGAGCCCCTGGCCGAAGCAGCAGGCCCAGGCAGAGCCTTGAGCTTGAAGCCCAGTAGGTCTGTGGCCCTCAGGGCCAGAGCCATGCTTTCAAGGCAGGGAAGCGGCCTGCAAGCTGAGTGGGAGTGGGGGAGGGGAGGGAGACAGCTGAAGCCGAGTCCAGAAGGGCGGCGATGGAAGAGCTGCAGCTGGGTCAGAGCCTGGAGGGAGGGCGGGGCCTTCACTGAGGACCCCCCCCCCCCCCGAGGCCAGCCCTAGGCCCCGGCGGTCGCGCATGCGCCCTTGGCCTGTGCGGTGTGTGGGGGGTTGAACCCAAGCCCGCAGGGCTCCCGGAGC
The DNA here is from genome assembly GCF_020826845.1 of Diceros bicornis minor. Lineage (NCBI taxonomy): Eukaryota > Metazoa > Chordata > Mammalia > Perissodactyla > Rhinocerotidae > Diceros > Diceros bicornis. Next base: position 3,547 of record NW_026691411.1, on the reverse strand, counting down.
GGCCAGAGAAAGAAGGGCCCATGGAGAGGTAGGCGAGGTGGGCAGGGGGCGCCACCTTACTCTCCTCAGCTCCCTGAGGGAGAGAGACAGAGACAGAGACAGAGAGAGAGATCCCTGACCTCTGAGTCTCTGCCTCCACCGCTGGCTGGTGCCAACTCACGCGCCATCCCACTTCCAGCCATCACCCCCACGCCTGCCCCGGGGCCAGCCCCACCACAGAGAGGCCGGTTGGTTCCTGCTCACCTCTGTGCCGTCCCTTCCCGACCTGACCCCAGTGCAGGGGATAAGCTTCAGACAAGTCTTTCCATGTCCCTCTGCATGACAATAGACTTCCTCCCCTCTCCCATTCCACAGGCCCACCCACCCGGGACATCCACCTTTGTCATTAGCTCAGGAGAGGATGCAAGATGAGAATCTCTGCTATTGTGTGGGGAGACTCAGTTTCCCGGGTTTCCCCCATGGACACATGTTCTTCAGCTGGGTCTGATTTTCTCCAGACAAGCTGTCTTGGGAAGGATTTGGCCAGCCCTAAGAACCTGAAGGGAAAGGGCGGAGGGGGGTTCTCTCTCTGCCCCCGACAGCCCCGAGCTGGGTCGGTCCCTCAGACCTGGCCAGGGGCAGCCCATCCCCCGGCGCCCTTCCCCGGGGCATCCAAGGGCAGGCTCGGCGCCAGCCCCACCCCGCTCGCCACTGCCCGACCATCGTCCTCCCTCGGGGGGCCTGGGCAGGACAGGGACCCGGCTGTGGGAGGCCTCCAGATCTCAGGCCTGGCACACCGTTTACCAGGCTGCTTCCTCCTCTGACGGGGGCCCAGCACACGCCCCAGGAGACTTGGCAGCCGCCCCCAGGGCTCTATCCTCTGGAACTCGTCCCCTTGGAAGGGGCCTGGCCCAGGTGCCAGGTTCGGCTGGTCGGCCAGCCTCCTTTGGAGAAAGCAGGCAAGCCGAGCCAGGCTTGCAGTGGCCCTGGCGTGACACCTGCCACCTCAGGCAGAGGGCCTCCCGCGTGCCCTCCATGGCGGGTTTCTCCCCGGAGCCGTGGCCTGGGCACTAGGAAGGCCGGGCCTCCCCGACTCCCGGGAGGAGGGGCTAGCCCAGTTGCGCCCTGGCCCCCAAACCCTCTGGTGCCATCTGCCTGTCTCGGCACTTCTGACTCCACAGAGCCTTTCCTACATCTGGGCTGCCTGCCGTGGCAAAGTGCAGGCGTGGGGTGAGGCCATGGCTTTGTCTTTCCAGGAAAAAATGAGCCCCTGGCCGAAGCAGCAGGCCCAGGCAGAGCCTTGAGCTTGAAGCCCAGTAGGTCTGTGGCCCTCAGGGCCAGAGCCATGCTTTCAAGGCAGGGAAGCGGCCTGCAAGCTGAGTGGGAGTGGGGGAGGGGAGGGAGACAGCTGAAGCCGAGTCCAGAAGGGCGGCGATGGAAGAGCTGCAGCTGGGTCAGAGCCTGGAGGGAGGGCGGGGCCTTCACTGAGGACCCCCCCGCCCCCCGAGGCCAGCCCTAGGCCCCGGCGGTCGCGCATGCGCCCTTGGCCTGTGCGGTGTGTGGGGGGTTGAACCCAAGCCCGCAGGGCTCCCGGAGCGGCCAGAGAAAGAAGGGCCCATGGAGAGGCAGGCGAGGTGGGCAGGGGGCGCCACCTTACTCTCCTCAGCTCCCTGAGGGAGAGAGAGAGAGACAGAGACAGAGAGAGAGATCCCTGACCTCTGAGTCTCTGCCTCCACCGCTGGCTGGTGCCAACTCACGCGCCATCCCACTTCCAGCCATCACCCCCACGCCTGCCCCGGGGCCAGCCCCACCACAGAGAGGCCGGTTGGTTCCTGCTCACCTCTGTGCCGTCCCTTCCCGACCTGACCCCAGTGCAGGGGATAAGCTTCAGACAAGTCTTTCCATGTCCCTCTGCATGACAATAGACTTCCTCCCCTCTCCCATTCCACAGGCCCACCCACCCGGGACATCCACCTTTGTCATTAGCTCAGGAGAGGATGCAAGATGAGAATCTCTGCTATTGTGTGGGGAGACTCAGTTTCCCGGGTTTCCCCCATGGACACATGTTCTTCAGCTGGGTCTGATTTTCTCCAGACAAGCTGTCTTGGGAAGGATTTGGCCAGCCCTAAGAACCTGAAGGGAAAGGGCGGAGGGGGGTTCTCTCTCTGCCCCCGACAGCCCCGAGCTGGGTCGGTCCCTCAGACCTGGCCAGGGGCAGCCCATCCCCCGGCGCCCTTCCCCGGGGCATCCAAGGGCAGGCTCGGCGCCAGCCCCACCCCGCTCGCCACTGCCCGACCATCGTCCTCCCTCGGGGGGCCTGGGCAGGACAGGGACCCGGCTGTGGGAGGCCTCCAGATCTCAGGCCTGGCACACCGTTTACCAGGCTGCTTCCTCCTCTGACGGGGGCCCAGCACACGCCCCAGGAGACTTGGCAGCCGCCCCCAGGGCTCTATCCTCTGGAACTCGTCCCCTTGGAAGGGGCCTGGCCCAGGTGCCAGGTTCGGCTGGTCGGCCAGCCTCCTTTGGAGAAAGCAGGCAAGCCGAGCCAGGCTTGCAGTGGCCCTGGCGTGACACCTGCCACCTCAGGCAGAGGGCCTCCCGCGTGCCCTCCATGGCGGGTTTCTCCCCGGAGCCGTGGCCTGGGCACTAGGAAGGCCGGGCCTCCCCGACTCCCGGGAGGAGGGGCTAGCCCAGTTGCGCCCTGGCCCCCAAACCCTCTGGTGCCATCTGCCTGTCTCGGCACTTCTGACTCCACAGAGCCTTTCCTACATCTGGGCTGCCTGCCGTGGCAAAGTGCAGGCGTGGGGTGAGGCCATGGTTTTGTCTTTCCAGGAAAAAATGAGCCCCTGGCCGAAGCAGCAGGCCCAGGCAGAGCCTTGAGCTTGAAGCCCAGTAGGTCTGTGGCCCTCAGGGCCAGAGCCATGCTTTCAAGGCAGGGAAGCGGCCTGCAAGCTGAGTGGGAGTGGGGGAGGGGAGGGAGACAGCTGAAGCCGAGTCCAGAAGGGCGGCGATGGAAGAGCTGCAGCTGGGTCAGAGCCTGGAGGGAGGGCGGGGCCTTCACTGAGGACCCCCCCGCCCCCCCCCGAGGCCAGCCCTAGGCCCCGGCGGTCGCGCATGCGCCCTTGGCCTGTGCGGTGTGTGGGGGGTTGAACCCAAGCCCGCAGGGCTCCCGGAGCGGCCAGAGAAAGAAGGGCCCATGGAGAGGTAGGCGAGGTGGGCAGGGGGCGCCACCTTACTCTCCTCAGCTCCCTGAGGGAGAGAGACAGAGACAGAGACAGAGAGAGAGATCCCTGACCTCTGAGTCTCTGCCTCCACCGCTGGCTGGTGCCAACTCACGCGCCATCCCACTTCCAGCCATCACCCCCACGCCTGCCCCGGGGCCAGCCCCACCACAGAGAGGCCGGTTGGTTCCTGCTCACCTCTGTGCCGTCCCTTCCCGACCTGACCCCAGTGCAGGGGATAAGCTTCAGACAAGTCTTTCCATGTCCCTCTGCATGACAATAGACTTCCTCCCCTCTCCCATTCCACAGGCCCACCCACCCGGGACATCCACCTTTGTCATTAGCTC